>NW_020884876.1:21461453-21570272 GCF_003945725.1 Corapipo altera
GGGGGGTGTCTAGCGGTGTCTCCTCAGATCTCAGTGCGGAAGCGCAGGTCGGTGCCCGACATCTTCTGCGCATAGTCCTGGTCAAAGCGCTCGTTCTGGGCCACGGTGAAGTGGTTCTTCCAGTCTCCGGTGGTGCCTGAGGCGGGGTGAGATGGGGCTCAGCAGGGGACGGGGGGACAGGGCACCTGCAGCCCCCCAGAGCTGCTCACCTTTGCGCATGAAGGGGGACACACTGTGGTCCATGATGTCAGAGGGCAGCTTGCTGTAGTTGGTGGTGGGGTTGTCCCGCATGGCCTCGAAGGAAGTGTGTCGGGTGACGGCATCCAGTGCCGCCTCCGACAGCTTCTTCCCCAGGAACTGGGCCACCTTGACAATCTCCCGGCGGAGGTCCTGTGGGACACAGGCTGATGTTCACCCCTCCTGCCACCCCCCCAGATGCCACACCACCACCCACCCCGGTCCATCACCTCCTTCAAGTCCTCATAGAAGAGGTAGAGAATGGGGTGATCCTTCCTCCGCTCCCAGTAGCCCTTGACATGGTTGTACCAGGAGCCATATGCCACTGCATGGGGAGAGCAGCCAGGGGATGTCAGTTGGTGACAGCACCCCACAGAGTCTCCACATGCACCCGGGGTGCCCTGTCCCACCTCTGCCGGCCATGAACTCCTCCAGGTACTGGGCCCATGTCCCGGGATGAGGGTGGAACTTGTTCATAAGGTCAAAGTGGTAGTAGGAAACGGCCACATCCTTGGCATTGCGCCCCACATAGATCATCTGCAGAAAGCTTGGTGGCATGTGGGGACTTGCAAGGTCCCAACAGGACAGGTACCCCCCTTATCTCTGCTGGATTCCTCCAGGTGTGGTAACTCCAGCCTGTTACCTTGCAGCGGTTTTCCCAGAAGGTTTTGGGCAAGATGTGAGCTGGGATGTGGGTCTTGATGATGCGAGGGGATGCCATAACCTCCAGCTGGTCCGTGCCTGCAAGGATTTCCCCCACGAGCAATCCCACTGCCAGTGGGGTACCCTCCCATACAAAACCAAGCGTGTCCCCCATCCACCACCCACTGCCACCCTGTTACCTGCTGGCATCTTCCCAGGGGCAGCAAACTCCATCATGGGCACCCGGTTGATGATGTTATCCTCCTTGCATTTTTTGGGGTCACCATCTTTCAGGACCACATCCACAATCTCGCTGACCCAGGTGGTGCCTGGCGAGGAGAGGCTGCATGTCCAGCTGATGCCACTCCCACCAGAGCCCCATCTTAGGCACCCAAGGGCCACCATCTACCAGCGTTGCCTTTTAGCATCCCCTCCAGTCCCAGCTCCTCCAGGTTGGTTCCTCCCTTCCCAAGTGTGGCCCCTCTCTGTTGCCTGGGGACACTCACCAGACTTGGGGAAGCTGACCACCACAATGTCCTCAGGGCGACTCTGGAAGCTGTCAATCCGCTCCCAGTTGAGGGCGAAGGCGTTGACCATGGGAATGCCATGCACTGTGCGCCAGGGCTGACGCAGATAGGAGTCTGGATTGGCCATTCTTCTGGGGACATGGACACATGGCAGGGCTGGCTGGCAGCAAGGAGCATCATGGGGCCACCTCTTTCCCTGGAGTCCCCAAAATGCCTGCTGAACCCAGCCATCCTGCCCACAGGAAGGAAACTGTCCCCTGCTTGTTGTTGTCATGGGAGGTGGCATCTGTCTTCTGAGGGGATTTGTGGGGCCAGCTGGTGGTGCACGGAGTGTGGGGCATGGCTGGCTCTGTGGGGCTCAGGTCAGTGCAGGAAGTGGGGCAGCTACCTGTACCAAGCTGGTACTTTTACCTGGGTGTAAAAGCTCACAGGGGCTTTCCTGGCTGGGGTTTCAGGCTGCTTTCCCTCTGCCTTTTTCTCCCCACCTCTCAGCTGTACGGCAGCTTGGGGAAGTCCTTCTTGCAGGGGGATGAGTGAGGGTTTGAAGGAGACAGGAATGAGGAGCAGGGCTCCCAGAACTCTCTCCCCAGGAAACCTTTTTACCCACCAGCCAGGATAGAAATGCTGGATATGGGAGCTGCGAAACACCCACACTGTGACTTTTGGAGGGAGGCTTGGTCGCTTGCTTCCATCTTCCAAGGGTTTGCAGGGACACTGATCCTCTCTGAGTCCCCGCACCCCCCCCACGCAGGCTCTCTGCTTGTGAGGCCAGGGCACCCTGAAATGGGCCGATCCCCCTGACTGTGGCCAGAGTCCCCCCATTACCTCTTCTCCGGGTCCTCTGGCAGGGAGGAGGCAAAGCTTCGCCCGCCGCTTACGGGGCGGGATTTGCTGTTTTCCCTTCCCTTCGTGGAAGATGGAGGCTCAGGGAGGCGGGGGGACAGTGCTGGGGCAGCAGGAGGGCAGGGAAGGGGCGAGCGGGGGTAGGGACTGTACCCAGATGCCTGCGATGAGCTGTGCCGTGCTCAGCAACCCCCGGTACGCACACAGGTGGCGGGAGTGGAAATCACAGCTGCCCCCTCCACTCGCAGAGGCAAACAAAGGGAGGAAATTCCAGCCCGGGGAATTTAACGTCACCCTGTCCTGATCCAGGAGTCACCTGAGTGGACGTCCCCAATTCCTCACACAGACGTGGGGCTTGCTAGTGGGATGTGGAGATCAGGCTTTGGTCATATCCCCGCTCCATGCAAACACGGGTCCAAAGTTTGCAGGATTGTAAAGCACAAGTGCTCCTGGGAAAGGTGTTTAAAGGTACCGGTGGTGGTGAAATGCTCCTCCTTACCTGCTTCCCACAGGCGACCCGCGAGCCAGGAGAGAGTGGTAAGGGTAGGAAAGGTGGCAGCTGGGCAGGGGCAGCAGCTCACTTGTTTGTAACCTTGATAGAAGTCCCTGATTTGGACCCAGGGCCAAGTTCCAGGTGAGGTGGGACATGCCATGCCAGACGTTCAGGTGTTTTGCAGGCAGGGACATGCCTCGTCCGTCTGTCCATATATCAGCAAAACTGGTTGCGTGTGCAAACTCCACAGGCAAAGCCAAGAGGTGGGGAAGCACAGAGATCTCCATTGGCAGGTCTCCTCACAGCACTGCTGCTCTATAGGAGTCGGATCCTAGTTGCTTCTCTTTGGGGATAAAACAACCCTGTGAGGCTGTATTGCCAAAAAGCTGCAATCTTAGAAACTCTGGAACAGGCCAGAAATGGAGTGTAAGTGGGGCACTTGGGGCTCCAAAGCACACCCTTGCCCCAGGGGGACAGGGAGTGGTTTGCTCTGGCCATCCCGGAGCAAGGTCTCAGTGCAATCAGGTTGGAGGTTACAGGGTGGGTTCCCTATCCAGCAAGGATGGTGATGTTGCTGAGCCCGGCCATATGCCAGCAGGGAGGTGTTTCCCTTCACCTTTGTTCCATAAACTATGGGCTGCCAAGCTCCAGCTGTGTCAGGGAGCCTGGGGAGAGCCTCACCACCACCCACTCTGTCAAGAAACTTGCCACAACCTGGAGCCATGAAAGCTCCTGTGCACACAAAAGCCATGGCAGCAGCAGGTTTGCTGGTGGTTTGGGGTTTTTCCACTCTTCACCGATCTATGCTCCCTCTAGGCACCTTGGTAGGCTGGGTCTGGGACACCCAAGCTGACAGGGGCCAGTGGTGGGTTTTGGGAGGATGCATATTCCCAGTGATGCCTGACCATCACCAGGCAAAAATCCACTGTGTGTGCCCACCTTCTCTACTGCTGATCATGGAGGTTCTCCCAGACACTGCTTGGAATTTGGGGGGGTTCAGCCTCCTCCCCTGCCTTTTTCTGCAGGCAATGACTCACTCTCCATTTATCACAATTTATTGCAAGGGGAAAAGTAAATCAGTGCAAGGATGCTCCACCTGGACCCACTCTCCACACTGGGGGAGCAAGGAGAAGCAGAGTCCTCCTGGAAAGGGGGATGAGCCCCTCACATCTCCATCTGGAAGTGGAGGTTGGAGCCTGCCATGGTAGTGCCGGTCGAAGTGCTCATTCTGGGCCACAGTGAAGTGGTTCTTCCAGTCTCCAAAGATCCCTGGGGGCAAGAAAACAAGTGGGGCAAATCTCAAGACACACAAAATATTTGCAGCCACGGATGGTGGCTGAAATACAATGCAGGGACATTCCTCCCAAGCCCTCCACCACTGGCCAAATCCCACCTTTATGGAGGAAGGGGGAGAGGTTGTGGTCCATCAGGGCAGTGGGCATGGTCTCATAGTTGGCAGCAGGGTTCTTCTTCATCGCCTGGAAGGTAGTGTTGTGAAGGATCCTCTCCACTGTTCCCTCCACCACCTCCTTGCCCAGGAACTGCAGGATCTTCTTCACTTTCTGATGTGGGTCCTGCAGGGCAGTTGACATGAGGAGGCTGCCAAAAACGCTAAGGGGGGGGGCAACCAGGGCACCTTGCCCCTCATCCCACCCTCACCTTTTTCATGTCCTCATAGAAGAGCTACAGGATCTTCTTCTCCTTCCTTTTCTCCCACCAGCCCCGCACATGGTCATACCAGGACCTGTAGGCCACTGTGGAATATGGTCAAGGGATTAGCTAAAAAGCAGGGCAGCAGGGGATGTCCTTCCCACCAGCATTTCAGGGTGGGCATCCAGTGGCTCAGCCCTCACCTTTGCCAGCCAGGAAGGTCTCCAGGAACTCAGCCAGTGTGCCAGCGTCAGGGTGTAACTTGGCCATCTGGTAGAAGTAGTAGGAGGAGATGATAACATTCTTGGGGTTGCAGGCCATGTAGATAGTCTGGAGACAGACAAGGATGTGGCTGGAAGATAGAATAGTGCCTCCTCCCTGCCAACCCAGATGGGGAGAGAGGCAGGGGCACCTGCAGCATTACCTTGCAGTCCTTCTCCCAGAAGGACTGTGGGAGGAGCTGGACTGGGAGATGGGTCATTACGAGCCATGGGGATAGGGTGTTCTCCAGCTGCTCAACGCCTGTGGCACAGGGGGCTTAGAGGTGTGAGCCCCAGCATGCTCAGCCCGACCCCAGTTCTGCTCCCTCCCCACGCAGGGAGCCAGGCTGGGGAAGCTCACCACTCGGTATCCCAGGGTCCTTCATTTCCAGGAAGGGCACATGGTTGTAGATGGCATCCCGTCGGCATTTCTCCACATCGCCATCTTGGTAGATCATGTCCATGATCTCGCTCAGCCACGTTGTGCCTGCAGCACAGGGACAGCATTGCAAAGGCTGGTGTCAACTCATCCTCCCTTCACCCTTCCCCAGGGCCACTCACCTGATTTGGGGTAGGTGGAGATGAGCAGGTCATCTGGATGGGCTTGGAAATCCTTCACCTGTGGCCAGCCCTCAATGAACATCTTGTAGAGGGGGATACCGTGGAGGCTGCCCAGCTCCTCCCTGACACTTTCCTGCTCCATGGCTGGTGGTGGATCCTCACTGTGCTGGCTGTCCTCCCTGCTGGCAGCCTCCACAACCTTGGGACTAGCTGGATCCCGTGGCAGCACTGTGCCCAGGGCAGTGCCCCACCAGGCAAAGTTTAGCCTGGATCACATGTGGCAGAGGTGTTGCCAATGCCAGTGCCAGAGCCAGGGGCATGGCCCATTCCCCAGCAGGATGCCACCTTGACATCTGTGGTGCCAGCCATGCACTAAGCCCAAGCCGTGAGGGGTAAGGAACAGAGCCCACCATCACCTCTCCTCCCACTTGTCTGTGTTTCTCCCCCAGCTTCAGCCCCTTTAATAGGTGCCACAGGGTTCTACAGCTGCAGAGACACCTCTGCCACCCTATTCCTGCTGCAGCTGTACCTATCAAGATTCTGAGGCCTCTGGTCCCCAGGAGCCTTGGCACCTCCACCCTCCCACCCCGCCCAAGCGGTAATGGTTAACGAAAGCTGGCTCGGCTAAGGAGCATGGAGGATGGGAAGCAGGTTCAAAAGGCCAGCAGCCAGGGTGTGGGGCAGTTTTGGGGTGGGCTCTGCCTCCCTCCCTCCCTGCCCTGTGAGCACTGTGTTGCCCCTGCTTGTCCTGGCTGTGGACCAGACTGGCTGGAACCTGGCCGAGGGTGCTGCAGGCAGAGGAGTGCCTCCCTCCTTGCCCTCCTGGCCTCTTTTAGGAAGGTGCTGAGTACACTGAACTTCTCCATCCTGGGTGATGTGATCCAGGCTGTACAGTGCTGGGACCTGGCACGGTGGAGCGGGTGCTGCTCCTGCTGCAGGAGATCGAGGAGAAGCAGAAGGGAAGTGGTGCCTGGCCCAGGCCAGGTCAGCAGGAACTGTGGGAAAGGGGGCACCAGTGCAGGATTTAGAATCTGTGCCATCTGAAAAATATGATCGCACAACTCTGACTTTTTATATCCAATGAAGGAGTTGGAAGACAGTAAATGCATTTATTACCCTGACAAGAAGTGAGACGTAGCATTTGTCATCTGATGATGAGGAATTAACATTATGACCCTTAATTAAAACTGAAACCACAGATGATGGTCAGGGTCAGCAAACTGCTACCAAAATGGAGCTATATACCGCGACTGAGATATCAAAGTTCCAGGAAAAGTACATCAGACTTACAAGGGATGTAAACATATAGGGTGATCCCAATGACAGGGAACCAGGGAAAGATGATTCTTTATCTCCTTCAACCCCCCCTGAATCTACTAGACCTCAGGGTGGAGCAGAAAATCACACACAAAAAATTACTCCATTAGATCTGATTCAGTGGCTGACTTGCAAGAGAATTCTGGCCATAAACCAGGTGACACTGAAATCCAGCAAGTGGAATCCTATGAATGCATACAAAATAATGGCCCATACATTCAGATTCCAGTTGGTTCTGATCAACAATTAATTGCTAACACCATTGAAACACTCCAAGACAATGTCTCTTTGGCTCTTGGTTGTATTCAAGCCCAATTGTGCATGCAATATATGACAGCTGCTATCATATGGGAAGGTGAAGGCAGTAACTTGCCCACTGAGATTAGGAAGGAAATTTGGGAAAATAGTTTAAAAGAAACTTCCTGTCCTGGTGGCATTTAGTCAACTTTACCTATAACCTCAAAAATTATACAGTCACTGCCTTTGTGTTAACAGTGCTTAATGTTAAAGTTTAAAAAATATATCCCATCATGCTTTAGGATTAATTTATAATGGAACTGTACTGTACCCCACAGAACATAGGGTATGAGCCTAGAAAGAAGGGACAAAATGGCAAACTACAGAAGTCGATGCATGCATTGTGCAGGAACAACAAGGTTTTATCTGTCAGGAAAATAAACTAAGGGCTCAAGACACTTGTCTTGATACTGAGCAAAATATACCATTTTGAAATTTGATCAGATTACAACTCAGAAAACATGCATGTGCATGCAGGCAGGAGATGTGTTTGCTTAGGAACACCTTATGACCACGTAATTGCAGATAATCAGGTAGTAATAACAAAAAAATCACTCTAACATTTGTAAATTTGTTCAAATCAAGGGGTAGGATTTCAATTATTCAGCTCTGATTAACTCCTACCAGTTGCTGAAATCTAACTACACCTCGATCTTAGCTTTAAAACCCATTCCCACTGGTATAAACCTCACACTGGTAAAAAAGGTGCTACAACATGAGGACCTGAGATGACTGTTGAAGCAAGCACAAGACAACGAACAAAAGACTTTGATTACTGTTCACTAAGATGTGGAAAAAGTCCACTGGGTGATGGAATGGGTGAAGAAAGATGGGGAACACCTCTGGTGTGACATTTCATTTGGATGGTCGCCAACAGCAATGTGAATTTTTAACAAAATGTGGCACTGTGATTGTTCTTTTAGTATTAACCTTTCTGCTTTTCATTTTGGTAACTGGATTGTACGTTAAGGTGTGGAAAATTATGGAGAGATTATCCCAAAGCTTAGAGATAATTTACAGAATGCATTTGCCCCTCCCTCTACCTCTCTTTCCCTTCTTTTCCCTTTTCAAGGGATCACCTTTTCAAGGACCCTATTGATGTTTGAGCCATAGGGTGGTGTAGAAGCCCAGAAGAAAAGGGGACCATGTGTAAATCTCAAACACCAACAGCAGGATGGCCATGGAGCCAACGAAGGACTGTTGGAACTAACATGCCACAAGGAAGAACAAGATGTGACCGGATAAAGGGGCCATGCAGAGGTAGGGCAGCACTTTTCTGGGACAAACATCCTTGTTCTAGTCCATAGAGACACAACTAAAAAAATAAGACAGCATCAGCACAGAAGCAGGCACATACTGTCAACCAAAGGTCAATCTGGTGGGGGGGGGACGAGACCATCCAAGATGCCCAACTCCCCCCAACCCATTTCCAGAAGGGTGTGAAAGAACAGACTGCATGAGAACTAATTTGTATAGAAAGCAAGGAATCTGTCTTCAGGGCAGGGAAACCTATCTATAAAAACGTACCCCCACCAAGCCTGGGCTGTGTCCTTGGAACCCTGGACATTCCATCAGTTGAATGGATGGAACAGGACTGGTGATCTCTCTTTCCTTTCTCTTCCTTCCTTCTTTCTTTTTTTCTTTCTTTCTTTATTCCTTTCTTTTTTTTCTTCCTTCTTCTCTTTCTCTTTCTTCCTTCCTTTCTTTCTTCCTCTCTTTCTTTCTCTGCCCCTTTAATTCATCTCTTCTTTTCTCTCTTCCTTTTCATCCTACCCCTTTTTCAAAAACCCACTACTATGTGCTTGTATAGTAGGTCAGGGTCTTACAGGCAGAGCCACGCATGCCACGTCCTGGTTCCCTGACTCTCCTAGCACTCAGAAACTGCTAGGATAGAGCCCTGATCCCTACTGCACCCTGGTGGCAGCTGGAAGAGCTGTGCAGGTGGATGCTAGCTCCAGCCACCTCCCAGGGTGTCACATAGGTCCCCTGTTCCCAAGCAGCATCACCCGGCGACAACCAACCCGCTGTGTCAGGCGCACGGCCACATCCTGCCTCGCTGCCTGTTTTAAATAAATCCCCCACCCAGTGACCCTGATGCACCAGGGCTGGTTGCACAACCCCGGCTTCCCCATGACCCCTACGGTTCCTCCTGTCCTGAGGTGAGCTCCCATCCCACAGCAGAGGGGTTCTGCACTGCCTACAGCCAGGTCTCCCCTGCCAGGAACCCCCCACCTGCCCTGTAACATCCAGCTGGGGTAACCCGGCATCCCTCTTTTAATGTCCATTCACGGCCATGAGGAGCCACTGCCCGCTGTCACGTGCGCATGGAGCGGTGGAAGAATACAGTGCAGGAAAACAGTGCAGGAACACGGCACTGTTCCATCTCCAGATGGATATATGGGAATGGCTATTGGCTCTCCCACAACAAAGTTGGGGGATAAATGGATTAAAATCCCGCTCTTTGCTGGCATGTTGCTCTTTATTCCTGAGCTACTTTTCCCATCCATCCTGCTGGGTGGTTGGCAACCATCTCGGATCCTTCCCTTGTCTCTCCCCAATGAAAAATATCCAGGGGTGGTGGGCAAGGATGTCATCTGTAGCTCAGCGGGATGCTTTGATGCCCAGCTCCCGGTCCACTGCCTGGAGGAAACGTTCATTGAGAAAAAGCATCTGCCCATGGGGCAGGAGACGATCCAGGAGGGCATCAGCAGCATCCGGACGGAGCAGGACATCAGCACCAGGGCTGAGGAGCCGCAAGGAGATGAGCAGGCGGGGAGCCAGGCGCCGCAGGGTGATTTCAGCCAAGGACAGATTTTCCTGGGAGTCACAAACCAAAGCACAGGCGAGGGCCAGCACTGATAACCAGACTACTGTCACCTGGTCAGGGAAGGGGTCTCCAGGGGGCATCTGGAAAAGCCCCCCCGGAGCATCTTGGAGTGACACCGGCTCATCAGGCAGCTGGGGGAGCTGTGGGGAGGACATGCGGCCCAGGGATGACTGAAGCAGCTGGCACTGGGAAGCCACTTGTCTGGAAGAGAAAGGGGGGACCCTTGTGTTATGGACTCCTGCCTCATCCAGGGATAGAGTGACCTCCTCTATTGCGGACACAGGGTCCCAGCATCCCCAAAAAGGGCATATCTGATGAATGGGGGGGATCATGGTCCTGGGGTTCCCGCTGAGCCCTGTCCCCCCCATAAGGGGGCTGCCACAGTTCTGGAGGTCCCACTGAGCACAGGCTCCCCTCAGAAAGGGAGGGTGTCCCACAGCAAAGGGGTGTCTCAGCCCTGGGGGTCCGGCAAAACCCAGGAGCCCCCACATCAAAAAAAAAAAAGGAGGCATCATGGTTGTGGGGGTCCCAGGGAAAGGGATGGAGAGTCACAACTCCAGGGGCTTCAGGGAATGGAGGGGGTCACAGGGGTCCCACCCAGCCCAGCATCCCCAGGAAGGGGGTTCCCATGGAGAGTGATGTCGCCGCCCCGAGGCGGGGGGTTCTCCCGGCTACCTGGCCACGACCAGCAGCTGCTCCTTGCGGAGAAGGCGCTGCCGGGGACCCCCGAGAGGGGTCCCGGGAGGGGTCCCGAAGGCGTGCGCGTACAGCACGCGGCAGGGAGCCTGCCCGGCCGGCCCCCCCGGCGACAGCAGCACGAACGCCCGGACCATGGCTGAGACCGCGCCCTGCGACCCAGCCCAGCCCAGCCCAGCCCAACCCCTGCTCCAGCGGAAGGGGCAGTGGTGGCTCGGGAAAGGAGCGGTGGTGCTTCCGGAAGGGGCGGCAGGCGGTGGCCGGAGGGAAGGGCGGAGGACGCGCAAACGGCGGGTTACGATTGGCCAAAACTCCGAGGGCAGCGAGAGCTGATTGGTGGGTAGCGGCCGGTGGGTGGGGTAGGGAGGACGCACAATATGGCAGGTGGTAGTGTTGCCGAGTAGCGTTGTCCTGGCTGTGAGAGCCCGTGGTGTCCCCTCCCGACCCATCTCTGCTCTTGCCCCGGGCGTAGCCGTGACCCACAGCCCCTGTCCCCTGTCCTCCTCCCCGTGGTGTTCCAGTGGCCTAGGCGGCACCGGGAGCGGGGCAGAGCTCTATGAGTCCCTGCCGTGCCGCCTGCCTGGGGCCCAGGCTAGCGGGGCACACCCGCGGGGCCCCTTCCTGCCGCCCCCACAAGCAGGGACAGCGGTCGGGGGCGCACGCTTGCCCCTGCCACAGCCGCCGTGCCCCTGGGGGAGCCCCCAGTACCCAGGGAAGCTCCGATCGCCGAGCCTGGGCCCCCGATGCAGCCCCAGATCGGGGAGTGCCCACCCTCCGCTGTCCCACGTCAGGAGCCGGGGTTGTTCCCCTCCCGAAGGAGTTGTATTAACAGAGTGTGTAAGAAAACAATCAGCAATAAACAAAACACAAAAGACAGTCCCCAGCCCAGCGAACACTTCCATGCTGCCCAGCTCACAGTGCCCAACTCCTGGGTCCAGGGTTAAGGTGAAGACCCTCCTGTTGCCCAACGTAAACCATAACTGGCTTAGAGCAGAACTACTTTAAATAAGACATGAGTTGGTGGGAAGGCTCTTGATGTGACCACCCTGGTACTCTTACAGCACAGGGAGGTGTGGCTCAAAGTGGGGGCACAGGACAGTTTTGGGGGGAATGGCCAGGGTCTAAATGGGGGTGGTGACGCTTGTCTCTGGGCATGGGGTGAACGTGGCTGGGGGGCACATGGGGGTGGATGTGGCTTGGGATGGCATGGGGGGTCATGGCTCGGGGGCACGGGGCCAGGGCGAGCATGGAAGGGTGCTTGTCTTGTGGGGACATGGAGGGAGAGGCTCTTCCATGAGACCTTTCCAGCCACGGAATACTTGTTTTCTGCCTCAAGTGGCTTCAATGGCAAAGCTGTTTTTTGACAAATTCTTTATGGCTGTGGCTGGTCATTCACAGGTTGAGGGTTGGAGGTGGGGAGGAGTGGGGGTCTTGCTGCTGTGCACAGGGCGTGTATAGGGGCACCATATCCCAGCTGTGGTGTCCATATTCCAACTATAGTGTCCATATCCAGGCTATGTTGTCCATATTCCAGCTGTGGTGTCCACCCCAGCCACGCTGTAGCCTGCCAGATGTACCCCTGGTGCCGCCACCCAGGAGGAGATGGCCAGCCTCAGGCTCATGCAACCCTGCTGCACATGGCTCAGAGCACCTCCTCCAGCTGATCTGCAGACCTGGCACGCTGGGAGCCACAGCCCCCTGCCATGCTGTTGTGCTACCACAGGACCCTCTTGGAATGCTCTCCCTTGCACCTTCCCAGAGCGGGGACGCTACCTTGCTCAGGGTCCTCCTTGCTGGCGGGTGCCACGGCAATCCCTGCCTTCTGCACGGCTTGTGGCCGCTCTTGACCCGGCCGTGTCCTCCCCCGAGCCCCCGCCTTGTGCAGGGACATCGCGATGGCCACACCGGTGCCGGTACCGGGGGCTGCGGTGCCGCTCCACGCCTGCCGGGCGGCGGCACCGTGCGGGGCCGGCGCTTCGCTCCCTCCCCGCCGCGCCCGGGGCGGTGGGACATGCTCGGGGCTTTCCCGGCATGCATGCATGCATGTTTTGGGCACCGGCCTGGGGTTGCTGGCCTGGGGAACAGATGCAGCTCGGCCGCTGGGGCTGGGAGTCCCCGGCAATGCTCCGCTTTCCACCGCGGGATCAGTCCCAGCTCCACCACGCCGGCGGCTCCTGGCCTTGGCTCCCAGCCATGTCCCCCTGGCGGGGATGGGGACTCAGCGGGGATGGAGGTCTCCCGGGGCGGCCGGTGACCCCTCCTGCTACAGGCCCCCCTGCTCCCACCTGGTTTCTTCTCTGCAGCTCTTCCGGAGCCGCTGCCGGCAGGACAAACCCCTCGGCCCTGCGCTGGCTCTGATGGAAATGGGGAGAGCTGGAATCCACCACAGCGGGAGCCACTTGTGCCCGAGAGCCCCGCATGGGGTGTGGATGTCCCAGGAAGAAGCCGGGCTGCCTGCACTGAGGGCGATGCTGCTGCTGCCTGCCCTCTGCACGGCCCCACTCCTGGCTCAGCCTGCCCGGAGATGCTGCGGTGACTTGGTGGCTCCAGCTTGTTTGTGGCTCCAGCTCACTTGCAGCTTCAAGTTATTTATTTCTGTCCCCAGTCTGTCTCAGGTCCAGCTCGTGGATGGGTCTGGTTTGTTCTTGCTTCCAGCACATTTTAGGCTCCAGTTGGGCTTAATCTTCCTCAGCTTCATTTTGGCTCCAGATTATTTGCAGCTCCAGTTTGTTTCCCTCTCCAGTTGGTCTGTGGCTCCAGTTCATTTCCACTCCAGCTCATTACAGCTTGTGCTTGTTCAAATTATCCTGGCTTTTTAACAGGGCCATAAATCAATCACTGTCATGACTTGAATAGGAATGGACATAATTGTACATCATCTAAATATGGACTAAGCTTCAGGGACCAATGCAACCAGACCCTCAGCCTCCAGAGGGGTTCCACACAAGTGCCTCCATCCTGGTTCCCACCTTGATGAATAACAGGAGCGAAGTTCCAAATAACAAGATAAAGTGGTTAAGCAATGGAAGCAATAACCATGGGAATGTGGAAGACAGGAAATTGATGGCCTAAGTTCATGAAGGGGGAAAACAAAGATAAAATCCTGCTTGTCTGGGATGTGTAATGATGAGCTAGAAGAAAACCTGTTTTGACCTGTTCTGTGGTGAGAACTTGCCCTAGTGATGAACTTTTGCTCCTTATAATAGTAAAAACACACCCCAGCTCAGGCCCCCCCTGCCCACAAAAAGACCACCACTCACTGAGCATGCACTATGATTTCTTGGGACACAATGGCTTTAATTCAAAGCAGAGAAAGGATGAGCCAATAACAACTTAGCCAAGTAGTGACTTCAGTAAGATATGCTAATAGCTTAAGATTGTAACTGTATAAGTAGGCCTGCTTTTTTGTCTCGGGGTGCTGGATTTGGGAATTTACCACTGATCGCCCTTTCTGCGCAGAACTGTAAATTAAATTACATGTCATGGCTAGAAAAAAAATCTCCTTTCTTACAGTGGCTGAGTTTGGTTGAGGCTCTGATCCTGTGTGTTAACCTATAGAAACCCTCACCCTTTTCACCACACTGGTAATTCCCTCAGTAATTTTAATATAGGAAGATGATCAAGAAATGTTTGCACACTATTCAGGAAGACAACTTTTTTCTTGAAAGTAAAGCCCTGGAGCCTCAAACTGTGTTCAGTGGCTGCTGCTATATCAAATTATTTTTCCTTGTTGCCATTTCCATCCATTTGTACCTGCTATAAGATAACCACTGCCACAGGCTATAAGATCAGGGGCCTATAGGGCAAGTCAGTTCAGCTATAGGTAATTTCAAGGTAGTTCATGTTGTGGTGACTTCATTGGTTTTGCTCTTTCAACCATTATATGCCAGCCTTACTCAGAATCCAGTATCTAAAAGGGCTACAAGGAGCTGGAGGCAAACTTTGGACAAGGGCACGTAGTGACAGGACAAAGGGGAGTGGCTTCAAACTGACAGAAGGCAGGTGTAGATTACATATTGGGAAGAAATTCTTCCCTGTGGGGATGGTGAGGCACTGGAACATGTTGCCCAGAGAAGCTGTGGATGCCCCATTCCTGGAATTGTTCCAAGCCAGGCTGGATGGGGCTTGGAAAATGTCCATGATTATGGCAGGAAGGTTGGGACTAGATGATCTTTAAGGTCCCTTCCAACTCAAACCATTCTACAATTCTACGATTCTAAGATACAAACAGGTCTACTTCTGTCTTCTGAGTGCCAAGCTTATGCAGTCATATTTTCCTTATGAACAAACTAGCTTTCTTTTCATCTGAAACAGAAAACAGTAGGCTGAAGTGAAATTAAACAGAAAGATAGGAATGAATCATTCCCCTATTTAGAACAGGATGAGGATTAAAAAAAACCCAAACAAGAACAAAACAAATAAACCAACAACCAAACCCCAAAGCACAGAAGAATATTTTGGTAGTAACCTTGCCGGTACAGCTGCTAACATAAATATTTTCTGACAAAAGTGCATTTTATGAACAATATGTAACAGTTAACCCATGAAGACTTGTGCACTGAGAGCAAGGTTTGGGAAGCAGTTACCTTTGGCTGCGCTGATTTCAGGTGGGTTTGGCAATTCTGTTTTTCTTCGCTTCTGAAAAAAAATCAGAAATCGCTTCCTGAAGTCTGGCAGGGAAGTGATGGCATTGGAGTGGCCAGAACTGGAGAAATCCAATGAAACCTGAGCAAAATACCTCTTCAGTGCTTCAGGACTTAGTTTGGCAAGTGAAAGGAAATTCAGTTGCACTCTCACGGCTCAGCCTGTTGACTAGGGAAAAGAATTCCCCATGGTGTCTATGAAGCCACTTCTCACTAAGCAGATGACCAGCTCCAAGGAGAAGTTCTTGATTCAAAATAATATAGTTCCACCATTTTCTGAACAATGTGCTCTTACCTGCTTTTTTATGGGAAAAACTACTTTATGACAATAGAAATCCTCTTAGCTCATCAGTCTGTACCCTGAAGCAGCTTTTCCTGTGTTCTCTTTTCTGTTCATCTTTGAGTTTCTTGGGTTATTCTTACTTTACAGTTACTGCCACATTTACTGGAGAGATGTGTGCAGCAGGTTGAAGAAGCCGCCTCCCAGAAAATTAGCCCAAGAGCCACTGTTCAGCTTGTCCACTATTTCATTTTACACCCTCCTGCTTGATTTCTTGGTGAAAATCATACCAAATGCCTATCTGTCTGTCTATTGTTTTTGTGGAGAATCTTCCCCTCAGATGGCAGCATTCATGGTGGGGACCAGGACTAGTATGCCAGAAAGGAGTGTCAGTGAGCCTGTCAGTGACTGAGTATCACACACTGCACACGTGAGCAGGAGCTCATACCAGTTCTTCTGAAAGGTGGTTGTGCTTTTATGTGTATTCATAGACTTATTTCCCCTGTTAATGGTAGATGATTTACAGGAGCACAGAGAAGAGGCTGCTTTCCAGCAGAAAACATAAATGCTATGTGACCTTGTTTTTTGAAGAGTCATTCAACCTTTGCGTTGTACTTCCTTTATGGCTTTCAAGTCAAGTATCTTATATATAAGTGGCATAGCCCCAAAAGCCCTGTTTTGGCTTCCCACCTCCCTCCACTTAAGTTTTGCTGGTTTTGGCTACTCCCATTTCCCATTCCTCCACAAAACTAGCTCCCATCTATCACTCCCATGAAAAAATACAGGTAGTAGAAAGTTTAACAAGACCTCTACCAGAGTTTTCCTACAAGTTACCTGCTTGGAATTCCCACTGCCATTACTGCAATCTTTGGCTTCCCTAAATTTGAGCTGTAAATATACTACTTGCAGCTGGAACAGCATCTGCAAAACCACTTCTGTCCAAGTGACAGTAACATGGGTTTGATTCAAACTTTGAATGACTGCTATTACAAGGACTTCCATCTCCTAAAATCTTTAATGAAGTGATTGCTAAAAAACCTCATCAAACCTCTTGAGATGCATGTCATTTCCCAGTGTTAAAACAGCTGGTGTTTTAAAGGGTACCTTTGGGATACAGCATTTTAAATTTCGTCTTACAACCAATTTGTTACAAGGATATCCAACTCTGCAAAACTGCATCGGTACTGTGAAACTTGTTTCCTGAGCACCCTTCCATCTTGCCAACACACTGTGTCCCCAGGCATGGAAAAAGGGACTACCAGTTTGTCACCACTGCATATGTCAGAGCACATCAAGTCCTACTAAGTAAATGCTGCAGCAAAGCCATTCCCACTTCTGAGAAGCCAGAGCAGCAGGGACATGCTGCTGCATGCATTCTGCTGATGGCTTCTCATGTGTCGTGTCCCAGGAAGCCTAATTTAACTGAGGAAAAGACTTGCAATCCTTATAAACCCTCTCTGTCTCCCAAGTGGTTTGTGAGAAACAGGTAACCTGGTCAGGCAGAAGGAGTCAGGTTGGATATAGAAGATACAAGACGGAACCTTCAAAGACAGAAGCACACTCCAGAGTGAGGAAGAGCACCTACGGCACCAAGAAGCAGCACTGGGAGAGATGGAGAAAGAAATACCATTTAACCACCACAGCTTTGCTCACTGCAAATTTTAACTCTTCAACATAAGCCACTCTGGATCATGTTCAATGCCTCCTATGCAGCCAAGGGATGAGGAAGAGGGCTGACATGATGGTGAGGTGGATTCAAGCTGCCCACTGCTGTACAAAGAGCAGGGTGCAGGACTCAAGCTCATGAACTACACCTGAAGGGAATAAAAGTATCTCATCTCCCCGCATGTAACAAGTCTCTTTTGTTAAAAGCCCCTTCAGTTTTAGACATTGTGATTAATTTCTGTCAGCCCATGGAAGGCATCTCTGCCATGCCATCAAGCTCAGATGGCCAGAGCTAAACTACTTTGTTACTGTTTCAAATCCACAAAGGATGCATAAATAACGGTTGAGGAAATGCTCAACAACACCCTCCCCACAAAAATCTCTTCCCTCTCTACAGCTGCCACCCCCATAACTCAAGGACAGCCTAAGCCTCTTCCGTGCTGATCTGGAATAATTCTGCTATTGTGGGGTACTCAGAAAGCATTGCCCATATCAGACCACCTCCCCAGAAAGCCTTTGTTTTATTTAAATTAAGAAAGCCATTTGTTTAAACCAAATCAATACAACTTTGGAACATTAGCTTCATGCTTCCTTCTGGAATTAAGTTAACATTTTTAATAGGGAAAATATTAAGTAATCAGAGAAACAAAATAGAAATAGAAGGCTCATTCCCAATTCCTGATCACTGCACCTTCCCAGGGACTCTTGCTCCTGCTCCTGGCCTCTGCTGCAGACAAGGCTATGCTGGGACTGTGATCTGCTCTGTCAATGCCTTGAGCTCTTTGGGGAACTCCTTGTCTACCTGCCTACAGCTCCTCCAGCTGCTCCAAGCTCCTTTCATGCTCTCCCTGCTGAAAGTGCATGGGCACTACAATGCACTGGGACTCCGGCCAGCTCTGTCTTCAGCAGTTTTAATGCAAGCCATGTTCAGAAGCAGGGGGATGTTTGGGACAGCCTACCTGATCCCGGCATGGATGTGAGACAGAGGAGGGTGGACCAACACAGCATGTATTGTTCTGAGAGTCTGACTTTATGAAGGCTGCTGTTGTGCTGACCCATTTTATCTAATTAAATGTGCTCCGTGTGTGCTCCCTGGAAAGCTTCAGTATTGTGCTTGCTGGCTCCCCTGCTGCCTCTGTTATTTTATATGGTAGGAACCAAGCAGTCATACTCTGAAGCTGAAGGTGCTCCCAACACTTTTCTTCCAACATTTGGGTCCCCAGGGATTCAGTCTATCTCCTGTAAGATGGCTAATTGATTTGATCTCATTAACTTAATTTAATATACAGTCCCACTTCACCCTGGCACAGGTTCTTCTGCCATGTCTCTGCCCTTTGTACCTCCACATTACTGCCTCACCAGCTCTTCCTCCCACCTACTGTGCTCTGTCCTAGCATGCTTGTTCCTTAGACTCCCAAGATTTGTGCAGAAGGACATGAATAAACCCACTGGCTTAATCTCCTTGTAGCCTGATGACTACAGCATTTCTCAAGAATTTGTCCAGGAAGCCCCTGCCACTCCTGGCCAACCAGCCCCCGTGCTCTGGTCTTGCACTTCACACATGACTGTCAGCCTCCCTGTGTCACCAAAAGCACTGCCAACCAATCTCCTGGTCTCCTCAAGATTATCCAGATAAGATAAGGAAAAGAACTGGTTTCAAGGTCTTTAGTCCACATTTCTTTTTTGTCATTTGCTAAGTTCCTAAGTGCCAGGAGAGCTCCCATTTTTTCAGTGAAATCCCTGTTGTAAATGTAAATCCATGAGCACATAGCACAGCTGGGCGGGTGTCAGTACCTCACCAGTGTGCACTATACACAAGCCAACATCCTGGGCAGGAACAGGAGTGCTCCTTCTCTCCATCCACTTCATCCTGTCAGGTAGGGATGTCCCATGCCACGCTCACCACGTGGGCAAGGTGCATCAGCAAGATGTGTCAGACTGGGAGCTGTCTCAGACACTGACCATCCACACTGTCTTTCTTCAAACCAGCTGCACTACTTGTGCTCCCTTGACTTGCTGGGAGGCTGCCTTTGATGGATGGGAGCACCCCAAAATTCTCACTCCCACTTCAAAAGCAGAGCCAAAAGTCCTCCCCATCTTTCTTTGGCAAAACAAGGCAGGCTGGGCTTTTGATCATCAAAGTTTTCCTGTTTGGAAGGAGGAGGAGCCGTCTAGTCATGGGTTCATTGATTCCTTGCCCAGCAGGAATGTTTACTTGGGCACAACTCAGCCGCACCTCTGATGACTAACAGGCAGTGCTCTCTCTCTTTGATATACTATCAGCTGGGTTTATCAGAGTATCAACACAACCTCCCCACTCCTGGACTCTCCCCTTCTAGCTAGCTCTCCTTGCAGAGCAGGCAAGGACTGCGTGGGAGCTGAGCTTACCTCCTATTTCAAGGAATCTTAACAGCAGGTTTTAAGATACTTATTTACTTTTCTGGTCTGTGCAGGAAGTTTGAGCTAAAAAAAAAAAGATAGAAGTATAATTACTCTGGCGTGCCTGCATTCCTACTCTAGGCTCAGACGGGCAGGGACTCTTTCTTGTTGGAGCCAGGAAGAGGATCTTATCCCTGGAGATCACCGCCGCAGACGTGTAACTGAAACCTGCAGCCATGCTGAAACAGATATTATCAGACATGTACATCGATCCTGACCTGCTGGCAGAACTCAGCGAGGAGCAGAAGCAGATCCTCTTCTTCAAGATGAGGCAGGAACAGATCAGACGGTGGGAGGAAAGAGAAGCTGCTGTGGACAAGGCTCCAGCAAAGAAGCCACTGCCAAGAAAAGGTAAGTCTTTGCTTCCTGGCTGCTTCACCGTCTGACACATACCTGGCCTAGTCAACTGCTCCCTGGAAACAGGAGGTAATGTATCCTTAGAGTAACTAAACCCACCTGCAATGGGGTAGTTTTGGCCAGACGCACTATGGTTTTACTCCCTGACCCAGACACTCTGTCCTTGACCAAATTGCTCAGCTCCCCTAACTGGGAAGACAGGGCTTATTTGCCCCCAGGAGGTGCATCTCATTAAGTTTCCCACTAAATGGGGCCTCTGTCTTTAACATAACCAGGGATTTGAATATCTGTCCTGAGGCACCAGATCTGCAGTTCCCACTGAGACTTTAGATCTGAAGTCCACTTGCCAGGATTGCACAGCATGCTGACTGCTAGGAAGATAGCACTCTTCTCCCAGCTCTTCCCCACAGTGCTCTCTTTGCAGGTGGTTCACTCTCACACAGTTTGGGGAGGGCAGTGGCCAGGAATTAAAGCAAGAAAACAAATGGTAGTGAGCCTTCTCCTTTGCCCTCAGACTCACTGACCTGGCTTCAATAGCATGAAAAAAAATGCAAAGTGTGGGCTGCCTCCCAGCCGAGCTTTCCCCACGTACAGTTGCTTTTGGAGAGGCTCTGTCATCAACAGCAGCCAGTAGGGCACAGCAGGTGGGACGCAGACCCTGCTATCCAGCAAACAGCATTTGCCAAAGAGCTGCTTCTTTTCCAGCCAATGGGAAGTCGGTGACATGGAAACTCGGTGCTGACAATGATGTCTGGGTCTGGGTGATGGGCGAGCATCCTTCAGATAAACCATATGCAGCCATCTGTGAAGAGATCCAGGCGCAAAGAGCAAAGTGCTTGGCGAGAGAGCAAGGCAAGGAGGGCAGGTAAGCACGCTTCAGCTGGGGGTATGAGTGGGCTGACATGGAGGAGAAGGCTTTTCTAGGGACCCGGAGGCTGGGGTCTTCTCTGTAGAGGCTGTGGTTATCACTGTCATATTGGACTTCAGGCAAAAGGCACAGGCAAAGGTTGGCTTTCTGTGAGGACACACAATGCTGGCAGAGACCAGCTCCGGCCTGAGACTTGCTCCGGCTCATTGAGCCTCTCATGATGTGGCTCCTGCATGGGACACTCTGCAGACCACAGGAAATGCCAACACTGTTATTGTGGCAGGTGGTGAGCTTGGATTGCACTGATTCACCGAGAGGTGCCGGTGTGCAGCCTGACAACAGTTGCTCACCACAAGTCATTAAATTAATTACTGCACCTACCTGATTTGGAAATATAAATGCCAATACGCACATGGCTTCAATGCAGCACTGCTCTGCTCACGTGCGGCTTCCTTGCAAGATGCCCAGGGAGCAGAAAGTAACTCCCTCAGGTTCCTAAATCCTCTCTCTTGCATTTCAGAGAGACTGACTCTTCTATAACATGGTCTCTACACCCACAACCAGGACTACTGGGTGAGACAGATCTTCATGAGAATAAAAAAAGCACTGTGCAGACAAAGGAGGAACGTGGGACAAAAACAACTGATACAACAACCGGGAAAAGTCAGGAGCTCACAAAGGTAGTTTTCCTCTTTTCCCAAAGCTATCAGAAACGCATGTTTTGAGAACTAGGAAGTGCAGCAAATCCTGGTTGCTGTAAATAGAAATCTGAAGAAAAAAGCCATCTATCTGTTGAGGCTTTTCTTCTGTAGTCAGAGAAGAAGCCATGCTGTTACATCCTTCCTTGGGACTCAGGAGGTCCATGTGCTATTCTCAGGTAGGATAGATCTGCTCTGTAGCAACAGATAAGTTACTCTGAATTCCTTTGCTTCCATTCTCTGTGAGTAAAATGAGGGGTGCAGTACTTTCCCTCTTGCACTGTGGCTGGTTTGGATGGCTTCTGGGGCAAGA
The DNA here is from genome assembly GCF_003945725.1 of Corapipo altera. Taxonomy (NCBI): domain Eukaryota; kingdom Metazoa; phylum Chordata; class Aves; order Passeriformes; family Pipridae; genus Corapipo; species Corapipo altera. Next base: position 21,483,067 of record NW_020884876.1, read on the forward strand.
CCAGGCAGGCTATCCCAGGAGCTGTACATGTAAGGTCACATCCATTAGACAAATTATCCACTTTTGTAAAAGAACAAATGAAGATAATTTTACCAGCATCATCTGACATGCATATTTAGGTGGTTCTTTGGGTTTTCGGTCTTCTAAAATAGTTAGAAAACAGCTTATGACCCTGACAGCACAGGACAATTTGAAATGCAGTAACTACAGTGTCTGCTTTCCTGTGGTGTTTTATTACAGAAATATTTTTCTCCAGCAATAAATACATTTCTAATTTTTAACTGGCTACAAAAAGCCATTTGCAGAGAACTGAGAAAAAGATGAGTTAAATTAACTACCCATGCAACTGCAGTTGAACAGAAGGAACAGAACACCCTGCCAATTTAATGAGAGAAGTCCAATCTCATTCAGCAGTTTTCATTCAGCCTTGAATGAACTTGTATGAATGTATATTCTTTTATCATACAGCCACACCATATTTCGGCATAAAAAGCATGATAACAGAAGGTTGGGTTTTGGCAACATGCTTTCCTGCTGCTACCAAAATAGTGAAGGAAATTTGGAGTGACTGTCTCCTTTATCAAAAGCCTCTGAGTCGCATGAGGTTTTTCTCTGCACTGTTTGCTGAAGTTGAGCAACTATGTGGGAGATTTTTTTTTATAGGAAGTTATTAGTCACAGTTGACAAAAAAAAAAAAAAAAAAAGAAAAGAAAGAAAAAACAAACCCCAAGCTACTACCAAAAATCTAATTCCAAAATATTTAGTTCCCATTTAATGTAAGGGATCCAGGCATTGTGCTTTGTCTGTTGCAGGGAACAGACAAAGATCTAAGAAAAAGAGCAGCTTCACACACATTTGAAGTTCCTAGTTTCCTGGAGGAGAGAGAAATTGTAAAGCCATGTTCATATTAAATATTAGCCAAGTAGGTGACAGAAGCGTGTCCTTGGTAAGCAGTGTAGTACAGTTACCTCATTACCCACTGTGCTGTGGGAGCAGTCAAGGTCCAATGGAGAGGTGGGTGGGTGTTTGCTCAGAGACAATTCTAACTGTTCACCTTCAAAGGCAGGTCTCAGCTAGAAACTGCTGTCAGGGTAGCCAGACTGGTTTGCAGGGGAGAGCAAGCAGGAGATATGCAGCTAGCTGGGTCAGTCTGTTGAACAGGAGTTTGCAACACCACAGCCACAACCGCAAACAAGCACAGGCTTGTAAAGTTGTGGATGGCAGGTTCTGCAAGAGATTGATTTAGGGGGAGGGAGGAAAGAAGCTGCTCCCTGGAAGCACTTGGGGACATTGCTTAGCAAATCTAGACATGCTTATGGCAATCCTGACACCCCTGAGTTCTCCTCATGTGGTATGTTAGGCCTAATATGATGGAAAACCCAAAGTTTGTCAAAGAAGGCTGGCAAAATTTGTTAAAAAATGTCATGACTGCTGCTGCATTATACATCTATTGCTCCAAAGAAGAGCAATTGTCCTAATATCGCATTTATTTCTCACCGCTCTTTTGCTCTGCTTAGAGGGGAACCAGAGATGTTCACCAGATGCTGGCAGACTGTCATATGAGGACACTTAGCTTCCAAAAGGTAAGCGGCAACCTACGATGCTGCTGAAACATTGAGTGGGGCTCGGGCTTTATCCTAGAGTCCCTGTCAGCCTCAAAGCCTCATCAGACCTAAGAATGTTCTCACCTCTTGGACCAGTGTTGCCATGCTCCTCATGTACAGTGTGACAATTAGGTGATGATACAAAGCAGGCCAGAATGGCAGACTGGGGAGTAGCACAGGGAGATGCTCCTGATGATTTCTGGTAGACTGTTTTCCCTCACTTCCTCTGTTGTCACCTGCAGTAAAGACAGAGGATCTGCATGTTGTTGAAGTTGGAGAGATTCACAATACCGAACGGAGTTCCCAGTATTTCAAGGCTAGCTAAAAAGCAAGATTAAAACTTGCCTGCAACAAAGCTGAATGTACTGTTTCTTTCATAGCCAAAGGAAGCACAGAGGAGAAATTCCGAAGAGACCACAGACTCCCAGGAGGCAATACCACAGAGCCACTCCAGCACAGAGAGCCAGAGAACATTGCAGAAATCGGATGAGAATGAGCCTGAATGGCAGGAATTCTGTAAGATCTTGGGATAACTTTTTCCTATGAGACTTGAGAAATTCTAGAGCTCTGTGGGGTCATGTCAATCCTTCTTCTGTCACACTAGAACTGAATAATAGGCCGGTGGGTGGAGAGTATTGCCAAGAAAGACAGCACTGCATTATCAGAAATATTTCTGAGTCCACGTAGCCTTGAGACTAGAGCTGGGAAGGGAAATGGAAAACTTTTTCTACTGATACTATGTTAAAACAAGCAACAAAGGAACTACATGAGTGTAGAGAGGATAATTAATCTTAAACTAGAAACTGGCCTTTTGTAGGACTTTGCAGTAACCATTGCTCTTGAGGACAAGGATAATGGGTGACAAGAACTGATTAAAAAGAGCTTCCCTGTCATCCAGGCATGATCCCATCTAAGCAGAGCCCTGCTGCACTATCTCAGGTAATGAATCCCAATGATAGGAAGGAAAATGGCAAACAGTAAGAGACTTGCAGCAGCATCCATCACTGCTGCCAAATACTTCCCAAGGGAGAACCTGATGCATTTTTTTCCCAGTTCCTTCCCTGCTGCTCAGTAGATGGCAATGCTGTACCACCAGTTGTTTCCACTTCAGGCTAGGGGTTCTATTTTCCTGACTGATTAAAAAAAAAAAAAAGTTGACTGGAGAGCTGGTTACTCCTACAGACTCCAGGGTGAGGTGGACCTAAACAATCAAGGCAGTTTTACAGAAAAAAAAAAAAGAAAGAAAAACACAGCCAAGTTCTCCACTTTCCATAATAATTTCAGCAAGACTCTCCCCCACCCTCCAAAATGGATCAGCTCTTTCAAATCCTTCAAAAGTTTGATTTGAGGTCATTTCAGCAGCTTTAATTCCATATGGCCTGTTCCCCACCTGCTTACATGAAAGGCATTACAGAAATCTGTATCTGAATGAGGAGTCAGCATCTGAAACCAAAACAAGAAGTCTCTAAGTACAAAGGGACTTGGTATCCATAAAAACCCCAGATTTTTAGTGTCTTGAAGGAATAAACACTGTACCCTGTTAAGTGGCAGATGCCATGTAACACGTGGGAGACACGTGGCAAATGGTCTCACAATTGAGTGAACCTTTCAGCTTGTGAAATGGGTTATTCTTCCATTTCATCAAGCAGGAAGATGGCCAAAGGGCAGCAAGCTTTAAACTTGCCTGCTTGTTCGCTCATGTAGGACTCCTTTTTTGTTCCAGTGCGGAAATCCAAGGCGGCAGATGAGAAGAGACGCTCCCTTGCACGGCAAGCCAGGGATGACTACAGGAGGCTTTCACTGCAGGGCATCCATAGAGGGAAGCAGGCAGATATTTCCAAGGGTGCCATAGCAGGAGATCGGCGACCACTCCAGTATCCACCTCTCCCCCCCAAGCCTAAAATTCTACCTCCTATGACAGCAAATGGGAGAGCAATTAGGTAAGGAAGCCCCTACGCCCTGTGGAGGGGAGAAGGGATGAGATTCTTCTCTTCTACTCTAGCATGGGATGGTTGAGATGGGAATGGTTAGCTCTCCTCCTTGTGTGGAAGAGACACCCCACGGGGAAAAATACAGAGCCTAGGCTATATTCCAGCCTAGGGTGTGATGAGGCCTTCAGGTGTTTACTACTGGAGGGTAACAGGTTTATTTAGTAGAGTGTCCTAAGCCTGGAGTGCAAGTGCATACAGCCTCTGTGATGCCAGATGTTCACTAAAAACCATATTCTACACAGCTGCAGTAGTATAAGCTGCCTGTTTATGGATGTTCTTAAAATCCTAAGCAAAAGGTAAGTTCAGTGCAAGGACTCAAAACCTATTTGAACTTGATGCACAAACCATGGTCTTTTCTAACAGGAAAGAGGGAATCCAGAGGACAATCTCCAATTCCACTGAAGAAAGCATCATCAAGTGGTTCAGAGAAGAGCAGTTCCCTCTCCGAGCTGGCTATCTGAAAACCACGGACACAATAGCACCTTGGTTCCATGGTGAGTCTTGAGCATTCCCACCCCAACCCAACTGTTTAAGGAGTTGTTTCTGCTGATATATGGCTGCTAACATAGGCTGGGCCTAGGAGTAAAGCTGCTGCTGTACTGGAATCAGTGTACAACAAACTGCAATGCTGTTCTCTCTCATAACACAGAATCTGTCCTTTCAGGCCCCATGCGTTTGTCATTCATAGCTGGCCAAGTCTGGAGCAGTTAAGGTAGAGCAATTAGCCTGTGGCCATGGTCTGTTACTAGCAATGGCAGTATGGTTCTTCCTGGGCTATTGGGCAACAAAACAAGGGATGGGAGTGCCACAGACTGGGTTTAGAGCAGTAAAGCAGATTTCTTGTGAGAACTGTTCTGTCCAGTTCTCAAATGCTCTTCTCCCTTCAGTTCTGTGTTTTAATTTTGAACAGGTATCCTAACCTCTAAGAAAGCGGAGGAGCTTCTAGATAAAACAGTACCAGGGAGTTTTCTGATCCGGGTCAGTGAGAAAATCAAAGGCTATGTGCTCTCCTATCGGTCTGTGGAAGGATGTAAACACTTCCTCATTGATGCCTCCAGCGATTCCTACAGCTTCCTTGGAGTGGACCAGCTGCAACATTCAACGCTGGCTGACCTTGTAGACTACCACAAGGTAAAACATCTATCAGTGCATTCATTAACTGTTTAATTGCCTCAGGGCACTTCAAAATAAGAAAGAATAGACACAGTTATTTTGAAGTAGGTAACTAGACCCATTTTAACTGCTGTTGGGTATCCTGTGTGCTGCTCCAGAAGGGTATGTCAGCCTGATTGGTACATCTCAGGTGGCCTAACACATCTCAAACATCTTAGATCTGACTCATTCACTCTCAAGCACACAGAACACCTTGCACAGGGCTCAAGTTACTTACGTGCTACTTAGAAATGTTGCTAAGGTGAGAGGTGACAGCATACTCATATAGACCCCTTTCTTTCGTATTTTCTGTGGTTGTGGTGTTCTGGCAAGTTGAGTAAGCAGAAAATCCTGCTTGCCTCCAGCTTCAGCATGAAAGGGAACAAGGTATCTTTACAATCTAAAAGCAGGCAAGGTGTGATATTGAGCAAAGATAAAAAATAGAAGGGAAGGAAGAAGGTTGGCAGATTCTTGCAGCAATAACAGTAGTGTCTACCAGCACTGACTGCAGCTACATGGGCTCCAAGGAGAGCCAGATGGATTGTTCATTCCTTCACTGTAAGATCTGACCAGGGACAAGACAATACTTTTGCTTTATAGGTTCATTTAAAATCCCTGTTTCTTTTAAATAATTGCCTAGCCTAATACAGACATGCCCAAACAAAATTTGACATGAGGGCAATATCTATGTTCATTTGCTCTATGGAACTCTACCTGGGCTACCAGAACTTGCTTCTTGCATGGTTTTCACAGTTCAGGCTGAAATCATTGAACGCAGGAGCTACACAGCTATTGACTCCAGAGCCAGGGGATTTAAAGCCTGGCTGTGCATAGCTGCATCAAAGATAGAACCATGCCCACAGTCTGCAATGAATCCTACAGAGCCCCAGCACTACAGCAGATATGGGCAGGCTAAACCCACTCTGCCAAAGTGACCCAGTGGGTTCTGCTTATCACCCACTGGGTGACCATGAAAGAGGGCAAGTCCCCACCATGCATCTGCTGCTAGGATGGAGGACAAGACTGGAAGCAGACACTGTACTGTCAGGGAATTCTCTGGTTAGGACAGGATTTGCCTGAGCAGAGGGTATGTGCTCACTCTAGGATCCATTCTTGTCCCTCCCACAAACATAGCCAGAATCACATGGTCCTGCTTACCTGCACGGTGCACAGTCCTTGCTCCAGCACTTTCTAGGCAGGGCACCGCTTCATGTCATAGAAGCTGTAGTTTCCTACAAGATGAGCACAGCTCTTTCTGAGCACTGCCTGAGTTATGTCACTGAGTTATGGCACTGAGCACAAACATTGTGTTATGAAGACAGAGGACACCCACTTGGGTCCTACCCCAGGTTCCCCAGGGCACTGACCTGGATCACACAGTGGCATGAATGAGGCCACACTGTAACAGAGGCAGGGAAATTGCTGTCCATCCTGTGAGGTTGTGACAGGTAGGGTCTGTTTGAAAACAGGTGTTTGATCATATCCTATATCAACAGGATGAACCCATCACTTCCTTGGGGAAGGAGCTGCTGCTTTACCCATGTGGCCAAGAGGACCGAGAGCCAGACTACATCTCTCTCTTTGAGTGAACCTCCCAGTCTCAGTGTGCAGTCCCATGCTTGTATTCACAAAGACTGAACTTGGAACTAGAGCTGCTGATACTTACCTGAAACCATAAGTGCCTCTATTTTATATCCTTCAAAATGAAGCAGTAGGAGGATAAGTACTGTTGTGGGTTTGTCATATCAACTGAATTGAAGGATGCATCAGCCCAGCAAGCTGCAAAGCACCTGGATGTATCCCAGACAATGGAGTGAATGAGTTGATGAAGTAATCAGTTGAACAGGGAGATACTGCCACAGATTTTCAGTGGGTTTTTGCAGATTTTTTCGGGGACTTCTGTATTCAAGCTGCCTTTTGTTCTTGAATGCAAGGTTGTGTGCCGTCTGGGAAATAGACTGGTACCTACAGTTGAATGAAATCATACCTTCCTGAAGGCACATAACAACTTGGAGAGGTGAATCGATCTTGATATGTAATTTACATAATGTGAAGATTAATTCTGTAAAATGCTGTGTCCTTGAAATGAAGGACATTCAAACTGAACATCCAAGCAAACCCTGAGTGCCTTTCGGTGAAAGGTGCTCTCTGTGATGATGGATTTTCATGAAGAGTACATTTTTTAAACTCCTCTAGCCTCTGAATATAGATCCCCACTCTTTTAACCTGTATTTAAATACTACACAGGCCTTTCTGCATTGAGAGGAATTAACCTTTTGAAAGGGATAGAAGGGACAGAGGCATTTGTATAAAAGACTACCGCAGGTACAGAGCATAAAAAATGTAAAAAGCAGCACCCATATCAGTATTAATACAGTTTACAGAAGAGTGTTTGCCAGTAAAGAATGATATTTTCCAAAATGGAGTTATTTATCGCAAGTTGTGTCGGGATTACTCAGATGCATCTGGTGTAAACTTCATTATAGAAGTTGTTCTTTCAATGTAATATTCTCTCTCCTTATCTGTTACACTGCTCTTTAAATACATCATTCAGAATACTGGGGGAGAGCCTGGACAGAATCACATAACAAATTAGTCCTCAGATTCCCTCATGTTGTTGCACGACAAATTCTACAGCTGAAGGTTGTGGTGTGAATCTGTTAACATAATGTTTTAGAGACACTATCCTCAAATAGTGAACAATAGTCAATCTTGTTTCAATTGTTTACCTGTTTTTACCTGTTTCCTTTTTTCTGTTAGATCAGGGCTATTCTGCTTAACTTGAAGGAGCAGTCAAAACCTTAGTCTTAGACTGATCTGTGTTTTGAGGGATACAGAATAAAAGAAATTATAATCATCTGGTCTTAAAATTTACAACTACGCTGACAGGCAATTTTCATTCAAGGAAAGGGGAAAACTGCACTCCAGTTACAGCAGGTGTACTTTGCTAGAAATAAAGCCTTAGTGTAAACTGAGATTTTGAATCTAATGACACTCTGGCACTTCAATTGACTTAATGAGCTTCTTGAGCATTATATCATATGTATCAAAGAAATAACTTCAACATAATCTGCTTCAATCATGAGAAGGGGTATTAGATTATTTGTAGGGGGGAAAAATCCCTCCTTCCCTCTTTATGAACTGTTTATTTTAAAAATATGGCCAAAACAAAATGTCCTTCAAAGACCGTAGAGAAAAGCATCTGTTCTGATGTGGAGAATGTGCCATAGTTGTTATCCTGCAGGAGACAAATCACGAAGTGTTTGCATACCTATGGGCTGGTAAAGACAGAGGAGAAAGTCTAAATGACTCTAAAAAGGCATTTTGAGAGGCAGGGTATTAACTTGCAGAAATAAGGTCCAGGCTGATCTGGCATGAACACAGCAGAACTTAATCAATTTTAGCTCTAAGAACTACAGTAAAACTCCTCAGGGTTTGCCCTGCTGAACAGTGGACCAGTAGCTTCACGCAACTTTATTAAACTACTTATTTGCAAATGTTGTCTCAGTATAGCCCAGGGAAAACCACTATCCATGTTCACATCTATCCCACGTTTGAGAGTCATGCCTCAGTTTTTCAAAGATTCCCAGCTTCACTTGTCTTCTGTGAGGAAAGAAACATAAAGTTTTTTACCTACACGTTTAGATCACTGAACTGACTGCAAAGGAAGCTATCTTGCCAATACAGATGCCCTCAAGATTGGCTATCTATTGCTCCAAAATCTAGTCACCCCATAAGTCTGTGGAGTAAGGATGACTTGCTTCACCTAACTAGTGAAACTCTGACAGGGTCTTGATGACACACTTGCTAAAGTACCCAAAATAATGAATTGTTGAATTTAATAGTGTCCAGTGCTTAAAATTGGAAACTACTATAGGTTTGAAGGGACCTCTGGAGATCATCTGGCCTAGCCTTTCTCTACAAGTGTGGCCAATCTCAAAGTTACTTTAGGTTACTGAGCGATTAGGGAAACCTCAGGGAAGACAGTGAAGAAAACCCATCACAGAAATAGTTAAGGCTAGGCTTGAGGCAGGCTATGATTATAAAACTGTCCTAATATACAACACCCAGTTTCAAATTCAGGTTAACTGGGACTGTTGGAACATTGCCTTGGAGGAGCTGAGTTACTGCAACGTTCATATGCACTCAACAAGCCATGCCTGTCTCCTCCTACTGCATAATATTTGTAAAGTTACTTCATCAAAACAAAGCTCTTTATAAATAACTTATCATGTGTTCTGGGAACAAAACAGTTCTTTGAGTGATTGCTGAAGTTTCTATGATAAGTGATGTATTTTGGGGTTGAGTCTACAAAGTTTTCATTCTTTTTGTACTTTGGCAGTGTTTTGGACCCTTGATGATTTGCAAGGGAAGTGCAAGGCAGATCCTTTACATCCAAAATAAGACAAACACATATAAATATGTGTTAAGGGGAAAAGTACTTACAGTGGCATGGTCTCTATCTGCAGATTCTGCATGCAATGCTTTCAAAAGAGTTTCATAAGTGCTCTTCCCATTGCACAGTGGCACATCAAATAGTGGTTCATTCATTGTTCAGTGCTATCTTTCATTTTCTTCCCCCAGCTTTTACAAGCCAAAAACCAAATTAGAATCTGTTTCAGACTGCCTTGTATTATTCTGAAGCTATAAAACAAAGAGACTGCTCAGAGAAACAGCATTTAGGTAAGCAAATGGGATTTCCAAGCCTATGCAGTTTTTTGTTAGCTGGTATATATTAAAATGATAAATAGCAATCAGAATTAAAAGAAAATGCTTTATAAGAGCAGTAGCTCAGACTTTCAACTGTTTTAGGCAATTGAAAAAATCTATTAAGAAGATGACTAATTTTTAGGATTAGTACCTATAATTATCATAAGAGAATTTGCAGGGTCCAGTAATCCATCACAAAAATTTATTTCGTTAATTACAAAAAGCTTTCTGTGTCCTGGGCAAGACTCTGTATTTGGTTTAGAAGGAATACTTTGGTATAAAGTCAGAAAATGTTCATCAATTTTGGTATCTGGCATTCAGAGTTTAAAGCCTCCTAAATCAGTACTGCAAGTTGATATGGATTTCCTTTTCTTCAGCATGATAAAGCTTCTGCCTTCCAGTACCCAGGTTGTGTAGAAAAATCATTTCACTTATCTGAACCCAGATCCCATCCACAGGAAAAACAGATTTGTAGAGTGTTTTCCAAGTGTCGGAAGGCTGTTCTGTTTCTTAGTAAGGCTAGAAGTAGAAAACCTGAAGTTTGACAAAATAATTCCCAAGCAAAACCAACTTCATTTAAAAATAAATCTTGAGATACATACAGTATTCTGAAGCAGAAACAAACCATCTGATTCACATGATACAGATGTGGCTCATTGCTTTTGGTTCGCCATCCACAGAGGAGAACAATCACTCCCCTCAAGTACTTTGGAACCATCACACTTGATCAGTAGAGTTTTCTGTTTCTGACTTTTAGAAAGCAATTTCTGAGAAACCTCTTTCTCTGGAGGAACTGGGAATGCCTTGTTAGTGCACTGCTGCTGACTCCCACCCTGTCCCAGCCCCTTAAGGGAAAAAGATTTTTGGTCACTCCAGCTTAACCATCATTAACAATCAGATGTCCTTCTCAGAGCAGGAGCTCTGTACTTATTCAAAAATAGCCCTTTTTAGATATATCAGGTGAGATGTAGAAAAGAACTCCTAATTATTGGCCCACAAAAAGGTCAGTCCTTTAAATAACATCTTACAAACATTTCAAAGCAGGAGCACGTCCATTTGTTATTGTGAATACCATACCAGCATTTATGTAACATTCATTGTCTCCATGACATGACCTTGAATCTCATCAAGTGTTCAAGTCTCCCCTAGAAGCAAGTGCTGAAAAGTCAGGCTAATGGAGTACTTAAAAGCCCCATCAGAATAAAAACAAAAGTAGGGAGGACAAAAACTTTCCCCTCTTCTTCTTTTGCTGCCATCCTGCTGAAATTTCCATCCTCTTTCAGTCTGATTCCATCTTTTCTGGTTAGCAACTCTTTTAAAAAACACCCTATTCAGAGCCTTGTGGCCTCCCTTTCTGGTTTCAGGTCTTCTTACTACTCAATTTCTGTCTGTGCAGATGTGTCTCAATCTCTTGTTTGAAAACAAGCATCCCGAGCTGGCCATGAGAAGCCTCGTTCATGGCCTTGGACTGCATGCACATTTTGTACTGCTCTGGGGTCAGCTCGTCCAGACACTGCTTTTCATGCCACAGATGAAAGAGACCCCTGACAGGCGTTCGGATCACGATGAGGTTGCTGTGAAGGTATTTGCGGTACAGATGTACATCTTCACCACCCCAGCCTTTAATGTCCAGGTCAAAGCCACCTGACACAGACAAAATCCAAAATAAAACTAGAAATATATACTAGGAAACTCAATGCTATTAATTACACTGGAGCTGTTTTCTGGATCCAGCCAGCCCTTTAAAGCAGACACACTTTCTGTGAACATCCAAGTGCCCAAATTTCTCAGCCTCAAATCTTTAACTATCAGACAAAACTTTATTTGTACTGAGCAGTGCTTAGATTCTGGTAACCTCTATGGCACCTAGGAATAGTCTGAATATCTAGCCACACCACTGCTGCAAATTAGTGACATAGACACATTGGCCAAGGAAAGGGAGGCTGATTGTCATTTTCTGTTTTAGTAAAGATACAGGTGTATTGGAGTGTATTTTTCTTACCTATGTTGATAAAATCAGATCTGTACTGGCAAGTCATCCCAAAACCAAAGTCTCTCCAAAATCCAGTTTCTTTTTTAATAATCTGCATGGAGGGAAAAGAATGTTTGTATGGAAGCAGAAATGCTTTCACGGTGAGCAGCAGACAAGTTCCCGAATGTGGTCAGAAATAGGAGCAACTGCCCTTTTTTCTTCCCCATGTGAATCCATGGCTGATCCTGAACCTGTTTTTGTAGATACTCATTGCATATATCTGCCTCCAAAAAACAGCTGTGTCGTTAGCTATCATGGATAAAGCCCCTGATCTGAAATGATCAGGTTTTGCTCCACTCCTGCTGTCGTAGACCAAGTAGACCAATATCACACTGCTCTCTGGAGCTTACCTCTTTGTAGGCAAAACATCCTCCAAAATTGTTAGTTTCCTTCTGTGGCATTCAAATGTAAGAAACATACTGGTAAACCAGGGAAGCCAGACTCTGCTGTAAGAGCAGATGGTGGCACCTGGATTGTAGACCCCAAGACCTCTGGAAGAAAACTGTGGTTCTAATCTTGATCACGCAACTGACAGCTTTCTGATTACTTTAATTTTGACAAAAATTAGGAAAGTACCAAGAATAATTTTCCATTACAGAACTGCTATATCCAGCTAAAACTGAAGTCCAGAAATGTTAGGATATATGTCCCATGAAAGCCTTTGTGAAAATGAATGAACAGTCTATGTTACTGAGATGGACCATGAAAACATTATGTATTACAGATAAAAAATTGGAGCATTGAGAAACTATAACTGTAATTTTGAAAAGCAGAAATCCAAGTATAGATTCCTAGTATCATAAACTCATGCAAGTGACCTAACCCAATATGGTGAGACATCCAAGAGCTTCAAGGGACTGGGCCAGGTATTTAAAGCCTCTGAGCAAGTCAGCAGCACTTCACACTCTTGAAGGTCTGGTTAGAAACCTACCCCTTAGCAGCTGCTTTGGAAAATCTTGACTTCCCTTGTGACAGAGTTACAGAAGATAAGGAGACAGAATTTCCATTTCTGGATTTACAAATCCCAGTGTTTCCTTTACCAAGAAACGCTCTTCCATAGTAGTCTCTCCTGATTTCTTGTTTATATCTCCTCTTTTTGTTCATAACTCTTGTCACTTCAATAGCTTTTTTTTTTTTTTTTACTGCTCACATTGCTATTGCTTTCATTTCTCATTTCTCCTTTCCTTGAAAAAACCAACTTACTGCAGAAGCCAATTAAAAGGAAACAAGATTGTATCTGTCAGGTCTGCACTGTAACAAGTCTCCATAACGATGCCCTTACAGCAAGCCACTCATACGCATTAGCATTATTATTTCTCATTAGCACAAGTGGCTGCTGCACAAATCAAATTCTATCACAGATTTCCAAAGGTTTGAGTTTTTTTCCTCAGCAGCCCAAGCACCAGGACAGAGAGGTAACAATGTCTTGTTTTAATGGCATAGATCTGGCCTCATGCCTGGGAACCAATGTGGGCTAAAAATATAAAAATCTGCATTAAAATGAGATTGGCTGTGCTTCTTTAAATCAGTAAGGTTTTCTGACGTAAGCATCACATTTTATGATTCAAATATTAGCTATAAATATTTTCACAATCCTGACAATGTACTTTGTGGACTTTATGCTAGCTTGAGAGTTGAACTCTATTTTATTCCCTAAGCACAGTGCTTACAAGCTTGAAGATCCCTGGCAGGGTCTCATCAGAGAGAAAAAAGCTAACATGAATCCTATGGTATTATCAGAATAAGTCTCCTCTGAGAAAAAAACAGTAGAAGGGATTTTCCCTTTTCAGAAAAGGTTTTCTGGCTACATGTTTGATAACACAGACAGCAGTAGACAAAAAAAAACCAAAAACAACAACAACAACAACAACAACAACAACAAAGTATTTTCAAACTCTCATTCTTCATTTTTAAAGAGGAACTCTTGCAAGGTGGGGGTAGTGATGACAGAACACTGGACTCAGACCCCAAATGATTGTTTTCAGCTATGGCTGTTCCTGGGATCACAACACCACTAATTCCTATCTACCCTATCTACCCAGAACAACAATAGAAACTGGGATGCTCTGGGGACAGTGTCCAGCCTGGGACATGATGAGCCCTGATAAGTGCAGTGCCTGGCAGTAAGAGGAGCAGATGTGGCATGTTGGGACCTGAGCCAGAGAAACTGAATGAAGCTGCATAGCTGGCTTATGCTTCAATTTGAAAATTCAGCCACCCAGCAGGAGTAGTGGGCAGAGGACTGTGACCCACTGGCTCTGGAGAGAAGCACGAAGCACTTCTATCAAGCCCTTAAGTTCAAGACAGTGCAACATCTGAGCACAAGAGAATGGAGAATAGTGTCTGCAGCAGTGTCAAGCAATGGCTCTGTCACTAGCATTCATGTGAACCTCTCATCTGTGTGCTCTCTTTCTTCTTCACAACAGCTCCGTCTTCCTCAAGGAGACTCATACATGTCACAATAGTATGCCTTCTGGCAATGTTTTTAAAAACACTTGCTTTGTTCTCACACCAAAAATAAGCAGATGAGATGGAAATCAGTGGAGTTATGCTGTATTGTATCAGTGCCAGATTAAAGCCAGAAGGGGCAGCTCCAAGCATGTCATTTGACTCTGAGACAACGTGGTACACTTCAGAAACAAACTGCTCGCAGGCACTTTAATCAAGAACTGTGGGATGGGAAATGCTGCTGTAAGGTGTTCAAGTAAATGAGGGAAAAAGTGTGACAGCCTCTGGAATTTTGTTTTCACTGACTCATCTAAGGATAGCTATGGTTTTTACAAACACCAGTTCTTCAAATGCAAATACTACTCAGTGCAAGGAAGAAATAAGAGCAGGATCAGGGACTGTCACCTCAAGATAGCACACCATGGAGGAACTGTTCGCTAATTAGAAAATCCCTTCTGGCAGAGAAGCAGACATAGTTCAAACTCTTAGGTTCCATGTAAAAACTTTTAAAAAGGGTTAAAATAAATGGTACCAAGATACTTTCCTGTGAAATGCAGAATCAGAGAATCAACTAGGTTGGAAAAGACCTCTGAGATCATGAAGTCCAACCTATGACCCAACACCACCTTGTCAACTAAACATACCAGCAGAACTCACCATAAGGGGACTGTCGTAGTTAATTTTGTCTGTGGTGGTCACTGTGCACAAGGAATAGGGGAATGCTACCCAAGAGTACATGCACATTTAAAAAATGCTTTGTTTAAATAAAAGCATGCATTCAGAGAAGAATATACTTACCAGCTGCTGTTCTAAAGAGGGGATAGAATCATGGTGGCCATAAATTATACTGGGGTTATACTGGCTGAAGAGAACAGGATAAAACACCTTCTTCCCTGGAAATGACAATGGGTTATTTTTTTAAAAGGCTGTATAAAACACGCTTCTGTCTCTTACAAGACGCTGTCCAGGCCAGATAAAATCCAGAAAAAATTACACAAATTTTGCACTGAGCCTATATTCTTTGCATAAGAATGTGAACATGAGGATATAATTAACAAAAAGAAAGCAGATGCTGAAGGCAAGGGATTCAATCACAGTGGGAGCAGGAATTGTTACAACTGATTAACAACTGATTTACAGTAGCTTCATTAGCAATTCAAAGAAAGGAATACTATGGTGAAGGCTTTTATACAATAGGTAAAACCTGTTGAAAGACAGTATACTTCATGAGTTGCAGTACCTGGCTGTGTGTTCAACCTGCAGGAGTTCAGGAATTCAGCTGTGAAGTATATGTCCACATCGCAAAAAAAGAGAACAACATTGTTTCCTTTCCAAAATCGAGCACCAATGTCTAATCCTTTGCCCCTGGAAAAATCTTCATTCAGCTGGATGAAGGTAAAGTTCTTGAAGTTGGCTGACCTAGGAGGAAAATATTCAGCAACTTACCCTGTCCATACAACTCTTCACACAAGTCAGGGGTGAGAACCCAATAGGAAAGAATTAACCCAGAAAGTTGTAGTACCACAGTTTGAGAGCTGTTTGAGGGAAGAGATGTCCTCTTTGACTTTTAAGAAGATTTCCACTGGGTCTACATTCAGAGCTTGACATGTGAATCACACACTAGCATTTCTGTCACAGGCTTTCTTTGGGCAGACCTCACAAAAATCCCAACAAGACTTAGATTAACAAAAATATCTTTAGTATGCCAATATAAATTACCTGTGGTCATATTACTGTATCTATACAAGGGTGTTGTTCCTACATGGAGATGATAACAAAAGACTACACTGCCACATGATCTTGGCAAACACAGCTATATAAGCAAACTCAATAGACCAGAACAGGCCAAAAGAA
Organism: Corapipo altera; assembly: GCF_003945725.1. NCBI lineage: Eukaryota > Metazoa > Chordata > Aves > Passeriformes > Pipridae > Corapipo > Corapipo altera. The sequence goes on from NW_020884876.1 coordinate 21,498,858, forward strand.
TCCTGTTTCTGTGTGCTCCACTTGCCTTTGGAAGTCAACTTCCAGTCCTAACAGCTAACATAACTTTCAAAGGCACTAAAGCATTATCAGTGTGGGAGAAAAAAAAATAAAGCAAAGCTGCATTGAGGTAAAATTCAGTAAAATCTGTTTGTGGTTCAAAAAACCAATGTCACAAAACTATGGGTATGGGACTCTCTGGGTAACAAGTTTTTAGCCTATTAAAAGAAATAAAAAAGCCATTTTCTCCAATGCAGTTTAGAACTTTTTGGCCCAACTACAAGTCTGAACAATTATGTAGTCTCCACAGTACAATCAAGTGTATGAACAGCACACATCAGATGTTCAGGTACTTACCTAGAGGTATTTTCAAGTATCGATTTGACTTCATTCATTTGTTCTTTTCCAAAGTAAACTACAGTGAGGTGGATTCTCCCATCCTGCTGAATGCCCATTTCCCTAGAGAACAGAGACAGATCTCTGACTTGTTCCAGAAGTTAGCTTTCTTCAACAACCTACATCTGCTGGGGAAGGCAGAGTAGGGTGAACCTTGGAGGCATTCCTAGGGGCATGATTCACTGACAAGAGATCCTTGTCCTGACAAAGGAGATCACTGCTTCTGTCAAATGGGACAGAAGTCTATCTTTCAGGTAGAGTAGGATCAAGCTCTCTAAGCACTGTTTTTTATATTAGTAGGAGGACACTGTTAAAAGAGGTCATCCAGCCCCAGCAAGAATGATGAGGCAGGCAACTCCAGCACTTATAAGAATATGAGAAGGGGGATTTTAATATATACCTTATCTCATAACCTTGATCCTTTGTAACAGATACTCCAGAATTCAGATCTTTGGCATTTACTAAAATCTAAGTGTCAATCAGAGGTCAAATCTGTAGCCTAAGGGTAAGACCAATCAGAACTAATGCTAGACACTATGCCTCACTTGCTCTAAGTTTAGTCAGGAAGAGTTCATCTACAATCAGCAGAGAGATCAGCATAACCAGAGGGTGATTTTTCTCATCCTAAAACAAGCACCTATCAGATGGCTAATTTAGACAAGGAGCCTATTTTTAGATGGCTGTAATTAGGCAAAACAAATCCCATTGTAAGAGTCAGTATCTGATCATAACACAGTCTTAGGGGCAGCTATTTAAAGTTACATCTCCAAACATCTCTGTGTTGAAGATTAAAAATTTAAGAGTAACTATCCTGAAAGTTCAAATACATTTCCTTCGTGCTTCTTATTGCCTTAATATTTTATCTAATGGGGCCTGGTGTCTGGGAGCACTGATTCCCCTTTTCCTTAGAAATGTTCCTTTGCAACTACTGGCATGAAATTCTCATGTTGTCACAATTACATGTGCCACAAACAGACTGAGACACATAAGTCGGGTACATGCAAATCAGGAACCCTGATGACTGGACTATAATTGCTTTTATTGCTGATCACAATGGATTAAGCAGACAAATGCCTTGCAGTGTATAATCTCAAAAATGTTTTGGTGGTACAATGAACTGTTACGTAGAAGTATCAGTGAGTGAGGATAACTCCTAAAATTGCGTCTTACTTTCCAAGTAAGAAAAAGCAAAGGCAGCACTGTAGTGGAAGCTCACCTGAAATTCTGCATGAATTGTCGAAATTTGCTGGCTCTCTTGGCCAATGGCACAATGATGTTAATAAGTGTGTCAGCCATATCGACATTTTCACTTTTCACTTTCATTACAGGACCAAATGGCCGGAATAAAACAATCTTCTTAAACTGATGTTTTGTGTCTCCTTTGAAAGTCAGCTCATACAGTGTGCCTTTATTTTTTTCTGTGCGGTAGATCCCTGTGTGAAAACAAAAGTGAAGAGATTTTTGGATTAAAGCTGGACTCCTGGGTGGAAAAACAGGATGCAGTCTTCATTTGCTACACCTAAATTGAGAACACAGCAGAGGCCTGAGATATTTACTTCTAAACCAGCACATAGTCCACCATCGTTTGGAGGAGGCTGTCACTCCAGCAGGGACACAGGCCTGGGTTGCCGGAGCTATTTGGTATTCTTGCAGGCACACTTCTAGGCTTGGCTGGGTTACAAATTCCTGAAGATTTCCAACTGCTCACACTCAGTATAACCCAGCAGACATACTGTCCTGATTTTTCAGACTGCTCCAATTGCACACTGCAGACATGCATGGTAATGGGATGCAGAGACATTGCAAAAGGCAGCCTGCCTCCCTGCAATAGGAATGATTAGGCCATCTCCCAGAAAAGCAATTTCCTGATGAGCACATTAATTTCATTCATTCTGGGAGGTTCTCTGGAAAGTCCCCTAATAATGATATGCAACCAGGCCTCGGCAGCCATCAGCTTCACCCACTGCCAATCAGGACAAAACTCTCCTGTTACTCAGCTCTTGAGAGACTTTCATTTCCTTTGTGGCAATGACGCACACTCCTGGTCAAGTAATGGTCTGCAAGGATGATACTACAGAGTTGGTTAGAAGCTAGACCCAGGACACAATCCTGGAGACTGTATTAAGCAGTCTCCAAGGATATTTAATTCATACAAACATGTATTTATTTCCTGTATGGAATGAACTTTTGATATACGCAGTGGATGAAATTAATCCCATGCCAAGGGACAGCATGAACTACAGAAATCCTTGCCATGCCTCACTGAAACACTATTCTGACACTTTGAATGAGAGCAAGTGTCAAAAAGGCTGTAGATGTTACCCACTCTAAATGATACTTCAGTCCCTACAGTGCATACCAAAATAAAGCTTTTTCATTGTCAGATCCATTAGGTTTAAGAAGGAATAATTAATGGCAATTCTAACTACTCATGAAGCCACTGTAAGCATGTTAACAACTTAATCGGTACAAAGGTATAATTGCAATGCCTTCCATCTCTTGCAGAAGTTAAAGAGACAAGTAAAAAATGTCTGGAAGAAACCTCCTCTTGACTTGTTTTTCTCTTTTTTTCCCCTCCATATCTGGTTATGAAGCAAAGTTTCTTCTCATTATGAAAAACAACACCAAAATAATGCTTTTTTTCATCTTGTTCATTCCCTGATATGTAACACTGCTGTGCATCTGATCCATAGACTGTCAGCTCTGTCTGTTTTTCTTGTGAAGGTCTGGATCAAAGTTTTCATTGAACAGTGAAGTGACACAAGCTCTTCATCTTGTATTACAGCTTTTACATTGATATAATCAAAAGACTAATGAGGTGTGATTTTTTTCTGGTGAGAGTTCTGAGGACTGTCTTATCTTCACTATCATTCTGTGTTTTGTTCTTAATGAATGCTTCAATTGGTTAACAATATATGCAGATTTCCTGATCTGTTATTCACTTCATGTTTTATTTTTAATATAAGCTGAGTCAACAAATGCTCCAATCCTCCTTTTAGCATAGCAGATGAATCTAGGGAGATAGCAGCTCCATCATTCTTTTACTGTTAATCTTTCAAAGCTATGCCCTTGATTCCTCCTACCTTTTTCCATATAGTTTGCCCAAGGTGCAGACCATGAACTACATCTGTTATTGAACTTGAGATCACCGGAATGGTGACCCAGTAGTCCCTTCTTTTCCTCCTCATGGTGGCCAGAGAATGGAAATCTGGGCCTTTTAATTCTGCTCACCCATTTATTCTCACAATGCCTGCTGATGACCCGAGTGTGTTGTTGAGTGCACTCATTTGCTGAGGCAGCTTTTGAACACAGGTTTTACAAAGAAAGTTTGTGCTTGAAAGGTTAAGGCAACCTTTTGACATTAAGCTAAACAAAACTGTAAATTAAATCTGATTGGCATTTTCTCTAGAGAGAAATAGGTATGACTATTTCACACATTTGACATAGTGAACTGACATTTTTCGTAACAAAGACCTACATTAAATTAACAAATTTAATAATACCTACCACACAACATCTCAAAGTCTTTGCTTCTGCATCCTGTTCTAATTCAGACAAGAAATGACAATCCCCAAAATACCCCTTCCCCAGAGATATGTACTACACCATAGAGGAAGCCTTGACAAATATGTACCTTAAAGCACAGTGCATGTTGTGACCAGTCATTTTGGGGACTCACCCAGCAGAATATCCTTCCTTTTACAATTTTTTTCCATTTCTGGAGGCACGACTTCATTTGTGCCACCAGGACTTTATAAGGGATTCAGAAAGATGTGTAAAGCAGCCTGAATTCTAAGACATGAGCTACAAGGAGAGGAAAAAAGTAGTGTCAAGAAAATAAACAAAAAACCCTTTTCCTGAAAAGATTGCTCCTGAAATGAAGGCCTTAGAAAGGCTAGATGCTCACTATGGATAAAAGAGGGTTAATTGATCATCTATTGCTTCCATTACAGCAGCCACATTTCAGAATATGTATCATTCCTTTCAGAGGTAGGGAGAAAAGTTAAAGCCTTTGGAAGCTCAATGTAAAAAAATAAACAGGAGCTCTGGGTCAGCAGAGAGAGTAGCTCTAAAATGAAGGAAAAGAACAAGTGAGAAGCAAAAAAAGACCTGGGCTGAAGGGTAACTAGCCAACCAGAATGCATTCTTAACAAAATCCTGGTAAATGAATGACAATTTTAGCCTCAGTTCCACAGACCACAGGTTTCAGGACTTCCACTGTCACTAGAAACACTCTCTGGACCCATGGTCATTACTTGTCTTCTGTTAGATGTTATAGGAACCACTTATTAGGATTTATCAGCATTCATTGTCCCCATTTTAACTCTGTATTATGATGGTCTTCCCACTTCATGTGCAGTAAAATACAGCATCTTAACCTTCGAGGAAAAGCATCATCCTTTCTCCCAGTAAGCTTTCAGGGCAAAATTGCATCAGGTAGCCCACCATCACCAGTCAAGCCACCTTGAGAAAGCAAAGCTACTCTTTTCCATTTGTATCTGAGATCTTATTTAAATTTTCGGTCACTAGACAGCCACGTACTTTAAGTAGGAAAACTTACGATACAGTATATTTGACAGTATCATGGCAGGGCATTTCTTAAGCAATCCAGGGATTTTCTGGAACTGTTCCTGTTAGGAAAGAATATCACCAGACAGTTATTCCATTCACTTATGGAACACACCACTCTGGCTTGTCAGAGTCTCCAGATTATTATCTCGAAAATGAATGACTCCCAAAACTATTCAGCTCTGCTGCTATTTACATATACTAGTGACCAGACCTGTTATACTGCTCACTGAGCAAGGGACTTTCTATTGGAAACAGAGCAGTCCTTCGCCTGCTTATAATACACAGAAATTTCTGATTTTTTTCCATGCTGGTTTTTCCTGACTCCTCATGGCAGAAAACTAGTGAACTTGGTCCAAAAGTAGGAGGAATAAGGGGGAGAGGGGAGCACTGTAACAGCTGAACAGCCCAAGTGCCTCCCTAAAGAGAGAAGCAGAGCAGCAGCCAGATGGATACATGTCGGGCTCCAGGGAGAAGGTGTGGCTCCCTTGGCTTGGAATAGGGGGGAAAAATGGAAAATTCCACTACGTGTCAGCTATTACTCTGGAAGGAGAACTGTCTGAGAATCCTATCCAAATTTCATGTAACAGCAATTCTGCTGAGGAGGAGTTTACTCAGATGTAATATACTAGGGTCACAGTCTAATTCCCACGCACAAGTCGCTCTGTCTAGAAACTGCAGAGGATGCAACACTTATTTTAAGAAATCCCAGCCACAGAGACAAAACATATTCCTTAAATGTAAGAAGTGTTTGAAGAAACATTTTCCCTCTGCAAAAACAAGAATAAAGGCACAAAATGAAAGAAAAAAAAAAGGGAGAGATATAGACCCTAATTGAGTTTATTACCCCATAGCACCAGCCTGCCTAATGGCATATGTTAGCAAGGAACTAGCACTGAAAAAGTGCCAAATATGATCCACAAGAACAGAAAAATCTGCATAAGAGCCCCAAGCAAATAAGATTAACTTGCATGACTCTATGTTGTAGTGAGATTCAGGATCAGCAATATGTTTTAGTGAGGCTGGTGTCAAAGGCTTTGCTGAACAGAGAAGAAACAAGGACACAAATCTCACTTACCAAGAGCAGCAGTTTAGGTTTTTAATCCTGCCTCTGATCCCGATTACCTGATTTTCATTTCAGCACCTGATCAACCTTAAGACGAGGACAGTTTCCTCCATGTTTAGCATAAGAGATGCACACAGCTTTTGTGTGCTATTATTGCTGAAGTAGCTGGAAGATAAAGACTAAGAAGGTTAAGTGGTATTACTTTCAGTGCAGACCTGGGCCACATCTCCCAGAAAGCTCCAGATACCCTGAGCAGTTCCAGAAAATGCGTTGGCTGGCTTGGCGTCTGGGCAAATGCAGCCCATGGTTGCTGTGTTGCTAGATTTATATTAAGCTGCCAGAAGCTGACATAGAATCCAGTCTATTACTAACTTGTTGTGTAGACAGTGGCACCTGCAGAGCACTGTTTCCAAAACATTTGTGAGTCCAAACTATAACTGAAATGTAAAACTGGAACTGAAAACTCCATCCTCCCTTCACCTGCTTGAGTCACACAGAGGAATGGATTTGTTTGTGCTTTGATCAGTGGTTTTTGCCATTCTTGGAGAATGGAGGATGGAGGAAAAGAGAGTGACAAGAGATGACAGAGACTTCCAAAGGAACTCAGCAGGGAAATCTTCTGCCAAATCTCTTTGTTTCCAGTCCCAATGCATGGATCCCTGCATTTGCAAACAAATTGGTCTGCTGAGTGAGAATGAGAATTTGTTCCCTTGCACCTACAGAAGCAAGGTCCTACCCTGCAGGTGAGGACACAAGGAAGGTTTCTTGAGCTCAGACTGAGCTGCACATGGGACTTCAGTTTCTTGAGCTCTGAGTCGCATGCAAGGCTTCCTCCCTCCAGAGTATTTCACCATATGTATGGTATGTGAAAGCCAGCAAGACCATTAGTGCATGAAGAACCTCCACAAAGCCAGCATTGCAATGTGCATCTCTTCCCCAGGCCTTTCTGGGGAAGGCACATCAGATTCTCCCTTGTTCCCAAAGCACGGTGCTGGTACCCAGTCAAAGACCCTCGATGGTGCATAAAGGTGGGCTCTAAACTTGATGAATATTAAGCATTGTATGGCAGGAAACATCTTCCTATCTTCTCACCCTCTCCCATGGAAGAGCTGATGCCAAAGAGTCATACATGCTTGTTCAGCACCTATAATAAACTATAGAAACATATTTTGAAAAGATAAACTGAACAACAAACAGAAAGGAGGAGAATGGAAGCATGTAGTTCCAGGATGCATTCAAATGCTGGCAGCCAGAAGCACCTCCCCAGTTCTCTGTCCATCCCCTGTTCCTGTGTCTGAGCAAGAAGAATTGGACTGGAGTGGAGGAAGTGCCTGGAGCAGAGGGGAGCAAGGACCTGCCTCAATGAGATCTCCACAGTTTAAGCAACTCACATCCCTGCCATGGGAGGCACCTGCCCAGCTGGCAGGTACATCCCAGCATGGCTTCAAGAACCTACTGTCACCAGAGAAACATACAGAGTGGAAAATAATGACTGGCCAATGCACAACAGCAGTAGTTTGTCCTCATCACATGGAAGACACATTTTGCTATGCTCTGTTCATAAAAGCTTGGTGAAGAAAACAACCCACAGCAAAATCACTAGTGGTTTGTGATCAGCACATGAGAGCAGTCATTCCATAAAAGGTAGGCATCTTACCCACATCTCTATGTCTGCAGCACAAACATTTGAAGATGAGCAAGGCAAGTTTTTTCTCCTATGCCAAGTTCACCTAGGTCAGATGTGGATTAAAACTTCCATCTCCCTCAGAAACTCAGTCACACCAGAACTCCTCACCAGCACTATGTGGCCCTTTTAACCCGCTGTCTGCATACAAACCTTCAACGAAGTCGGAGGCTGTATATACACGGTGCTTTGCATTGCTGACCCCCTCTGGTTTGTTCAAACTCCCAAGTCCTAATTCAATCACCTCTATCAACTCATCTCGCTTATCCTTCCTTACAGGTTTCTCTTCTGGGTGGCGTGTCAGTCCCGTCTCCAGTTGATACACCTTCTGCAGAGTAAAGCTCTCAAAGGGCACAGCCGCATACTCCGTGGACAGCTTAACACCGCTGTGCACCTCTGCTTTGTCTACTTGGGAACGCAGGAAAGCCAGTAGGTTAGCCTGGGCCTTCTCCGGGTTACTTTGGTCAAGCCAAACGTCCAAGGGGTCTGGGTACTGGCTCTGCATCTTCTTAAACTGCTCGGTCCTGCCCTGGAGCTCAGCCTTCAACTGGGCAATTTGTTTCTTCAAGCTGACAATGTAATTGCGGTGTTGCTCTTCTCGCTCTTGCAGAACAGCTTCATATCCCTCCTTCACAGTTGGACTGTGTACCCTGGGCAAGGCAAGCTGCTGGTTGTCACCCTTGGGTGTACAAGCCAACATATAAACAATAGACATTGAGCAACAGGCCACTACCAGCAGGCCTACAAGTCGGGGGAGAAATACAATAAATCCTCGTCGGAGCATCATATCTCAAAAAGCAGAGTCTAACTCCACACACGCAAAAGTTCTTACATCCATGCAGTGCCACAGAGGCCTCTGGACTTGGAGAACTCTTACATAGACGCATGTATGTGCAGGAACTGACTTGTCAGCTCTCTTAAAATGTGCACTCTGCCTCTATATCTAGTTCTTTCTGGTGTTTACCCAGCAGGACCAAAAGATAAGCTGTGAAGTAGACAGGACACCTCCTGATCCTCATGGCAACACCTGTGTTGCTGCAATGTGATCAGATGGTGGCTGATGGAGCCTGAGGATCTGAAAGACAAAGACAGTCATTCAGACAAGTTAGAATTTGGTCATTCAGTTCAGATCATTTAGAGTGTTCTAAGAATTTACCTTGTTTCTCAGCTGCTCTGGAAGATCTCAAGAGCTGTGAAGTACTTGGGCCAAGACCCAAAAGATGCCTAGATCCTTATGTGGGAAACCCTGTATTAATGCCTTTAAAGTTAATAACATGACTTGGCCCACTGCCAATGAAAAACTACTCCAGGCCTCAAAGTCTGCCATGTTTTAGAAATACTAGGAAGTGCCTAATGGTGAGATGCTGAGTTGTTCAGTTCATCCAAGCAATGATGGCCCTCCAAGCATTCTCACCTCTTGGAGCATTCAAGTTTTGGAAGGAAGGCAGTCAGTCCCACAGCTGCCACCGACATTTTAGCTTCCAGGCATGTTTTTCCAAACAGCAGGGGGTAAATATGGTCCATTTGAACATATGAAGCCTGACCTGGAGCAGAAATTTGATAACCAAAAACCAAGGCCAATTACTGCAACTAACATTGTTTGACATATCCTACCAGACACTCTCATAAAAAGCAAATAACTAGGGATAGGATTTTTTTAGGAACATTCAGACCAAGACTTACTCAAAATCAGGGGAAGCTTTGTTTCTATTCTAGGAGGTTCTTCTCATTGTGCACTATTTTAACTTTCAAGGCCCTCTTCTGTTTCTCATAACATTATAAAAAGTTAGGCAACAATGTACAGTACTACTGTTTTTTTCAATGTATACTCTCTGCTCAGGACTACAGACCACAGAGAAGGTTTAGGGAAAGATGGCTTAGGCATTTTTTAAAATAAAAGAACTTAAAACTGGGAACATTATTATTTTTAATAAAACTTCCTCTAGTACATGTAGAAACAGGAAAGAAAAATTAGATAATTGAACATGAATATTGATCTAGCTGTAAACTACATTAAAACAATTGTGCTGAGATCATTAACAGTGGGATTTTCAAAATCCCTCAGTTTTGGCCCAAACCCATGCTGGTGCAAGGAACTTCATCATTTACTCAGCTGACTGTATACTTAGGACAAGTCTGAGTAACATCCTAGATTAGATGGTGACGCTGCATTGTTAGACTCAAACGCAATCAAATTAACCCCTCAATGCTCTCCCCTCAGATGCATGCATGACATCATGACATTCTTTTGACAACAAAGATTCATAGACCTTTCAGGCATACATCCTTGATGGTAGACCCTTAAGTAAAAACAGTTTAACTAAGAATAAGACTTTCAGAGTTATTTTCAGTTATTTCTAGTCCTGAGTCAAAGTCTTACATAGGACTTTTTATCAACTGCCATGTGACTTCCCCTCCTGTGTCTTGGTTGATTATTACTCTAAATACAGCACTTATGCAGAGATATTTCTGATGTTTGAACCATTATCATTATTTTATCAGTTTGCAGAACTTCTGGAAAAAAACCCCAACTTTTAGAGTAGAAATTGAGGAGGTAGACTGAGCTATAAAAATAGTACTGTGTTTTTCTCAGAGTAACGCTGAATGGCTATTATAATGTTTATATGATTCTCCAGAAAATGTCAGCGTTTCCAAATGAAGAATTGCTGATTTTGAAGAAAATATTCAAGCACCAGGAGGAAAAGGACAGGGCGAAGTTGGTGCTCTTACCTTTTTGATGGGATCTTGTCTTTGGAACATCTTTGTCTGCCACAGCTTCTTCTCAGCTTGCCAAAATCGTCCCTTGTTTATCTCCCTTCTTATGCCCTTCCCAGAAAATGCGTGTACTATGAAAAGCGCTGTCGACCTCGGAACACCTCTTCATTGCTTTCACATTTGTCAGCTGCCTACATCCTCAGTCTGTCTCCTGTGTGGTGACAGGCTGTAGTGGAGACGCTTCCTATGGATGCACTGTAAAAGCTGGCCTCCTGCAATGTAAAGAAGCTTGTCAAAGCGGGAAAAATTAATCTGGGCATTTCTAACTGTACAACAGATCTGGCTAGAAGACTGCAAGAAGGTAGTGTGCAGGGAGACAGGGTCAGGAAGTGGTAAGATGTAGTACATAAAACACTGCTGTGCTTGTATGCTTCACTTCACACAATTAGTCCATTGACTGAATTGGCAGAAGCTGAACATCACTGAAAGGATTAGTTGTGCTAACATGGTATAAACTGAAATTACATCTCAATGGCTTAGATAAACACACTATTTCATTCCTATAAGCAGCAACATATTCCAGTTTTGGGTAAAGAGCTCTTCAAATGTTAACCTTAAAATATATGTGTGTGTAGACAGCTATCTTCACTAAAATATAGTATGTCTCTCTTCAGAATACTCTTTCTTTTCTATATAGTTTTCTGGTTTGTAATCTCACCCATCAAAGATGCATCTTTATAAACACTTCAGGACAGTAAATTAGCAGAGCTCTTTTGTCCTTTGAACCACCATTCTCCTAATAAAAAATTGAGGCCATGGATTTTCACCCTCTTCACAGGGATTTTACCATCATGACTGGAGGCATCCTGATAACAAGCATTCATTGCTTGCTCTCTGTTGCTGGTTCTGTCTTATTGAATTTTACTGGTAGCTTTGGTGGCATTGCCTTACAGTGACTGACATTTAACTATACAGCTGTTACTGTACTACTATCTCATGGACATGCTTGTGAAAGCAGTCCCAATCCATGTTAGTGCCAAAAAAAGCAGATTACTTTAAGTCAACACGGAAGGTGGTCAAGGCTAAGGCATCTCAGCTGCACAGACAAGCACCAGAAAGCCAGGGATGGTAACTCCTCCTAACAACCGTTCTGTTGATTTCACCAGACCAACAGTTTCACACCGAGAGAGGGCCTGAGATGAAGAGAAGACAAACTGAAATGTCTGTTTTTTCCAGGAACTGACAGAAACACCTCTGTATTTCACAGCAGTCATCTGCATCAAGTAGTCTCTTTGCAAAAAGAAGCTGTAACGAATATGCAGTGACTGGTCTGACAGCTGAGGAAAAGGACAGTAATTCTAAAAAAGTCTCGTTTTGCAAAAACATCTTCAACCTCAGCTCAACCTGTTAGCCCAGCCAGAGGTCAGCCCAGCTCACAGAGGTGCTTTTCACTTGCTTTCCAGGAGCCTGAGCCCAAAAATTTATCTAAACACTGAAACAGATTCTGTCATCACTGTAAGCACTGTGTAAACAGCTCTGCACAGTGGAGGGTGATGCACCCAATCACAGAGAGAGGAAAAACTTCAGAAAGTTAGTTGGTTTGAAAGTTTGGATGGTATGCACCCATCACTGTTTCTCATCAACATCTGTATTTTTAATGGACTGTAGAGTTACAGGAAATTTATCTCTGCACAGAAATGACAATGTATTTAAAGTCTCAATTTTTGACTCTCAAAAATGACACGAGAATTTGTGCAGAAGAAGGGGACTCAAAATATCTCTGTATATCTGTCTCCCCTCTGAGCTCCACGATTTCCATGCTCTTCAGGTTGAGGACAGAAATTAATGGTAAAAGCATTGGCATAGTGAGTGTATTTGCATAGGCAGTGATCTCTCAGCACATATGGCATGGGTAATGCCAAATAGTTCCACTTTTGCAAGTACTTTCTGCCACAGCTTCTTATTGTAGGTGTAACTCAGACTGGCAACTCCCATTTTAGCTCAGAAATCTTTTTGAAATACCTTTTTTTTTTTTCCCAATGGAGGCAGGAAATGGCAGAAGCTGCGATTAGGTTTTGTGTAGGTATTTGAAACATCTTCATTGAATAGCAGCACACGTCACAGGGAGATTTCACTAGAAACATATTAATCTCTGAAATGAGCTGCAGGGAGGAGGAAACAGATGTTTCACCCAGACTTTAAGTGCCTTACAAAAATAGAGAAAGACATTCTTCAGCCACTTGGCATTTGCCTTGAACTTTTTAATTATAAGGACTGTGCATAGCACTGCAGACAAATTAGTCTGCTTTAAATGTTAGGAACAAGATTTTTGCTCCCTCAGCTCCTTGACAGAAATTCAAGCCACTCAGCAGAATGGAACATGTCACAGGGATTAAAATCTAGTTTCACACAACAATTTAAGGTGCATATGCACTTTATGCAAAAATAAATTATATTTCTCCTTAATGCCAAATCATGATTTCTCAACTGCTTCTCAGCCCCATTCATCTGCCCAGGGCTGAATTAAACAAAAGGCTGAATAAAGAAAAAAACCTGTCTGATAAACTGACTGGGTGCACCTTCATAACCTTCCTATATTGTCCCATTAAAAACGCTATCACTGCTCCCTGCTTGGTTGACACTAACACATCCCAAACCAACCACTTAAAATCTTAACATCTAGTTTGCAATTTTCAATCCAAATAAAGGATTGTTAAGAACTAGTGTCCAGAATAAAAATGCTAAATGCCAAATACTTGAAGACAGTAAACAACTTACTGTAAAACTCATTTCCTAATCTTTGATTCCAGAGTAATTTTCAACAGAAAATCTTACTTATATTGTCACAGATGCTCTCAAAGAGAAAAGTCTCATTATCTAACCCTGCCCACAGAAAGACAATTATACTGTTTCCCTCTACAATGAACAATTACGGTCTGATCATCTTGCAAATAGGTTAAAACATACATCTGTTAGAAGCTGACTTCAAAACAAAACAAGAAACCCTCAAAAGCATTAACATTCCTGGAAATACTATGTCTTCTTGTAGGGAACTGAGAAGTAGCTGCTTCATTCAAGAAGTAGGTTATGTTCAATATACTGCTATAGGTTCCTTACTCTGAAAATTACAAAACGAGTGCAGAAGTCATAATTTTTGCCTTTGTTAGTACTCTGGACCCCACTGCTGTTAATTTAATTGAGTTCCTCTTGCCAAGGTAAAGCAGTAACGTTATTTAACAGGACTACCTGCCATGCCACTTCAGCTGAGTTCTGAGGTCCATGTCTACTTCACTTTGACCATCCACTTACACATGGTCTCAATGCTCATGAAGGTGACTTTCCCAAAGACAGTCTGGAACAGAAATCAAGGCACTCTGAAAGCCTTCTGCCGGTATATGCAGTAAACATGCTGGAGTTTTTGCAACTTTTACAGTAGCCATTATTACTATTACAGTAGACATCCAGTAATAATTATTTCTTCTACAGTATCATTACTTCTATTTTAAATAGAGCACTTAAAAGGCGTATTGAAGTCCATTTGTCCTGCCAGTGCATGCACATTCTGTGTGTGGGCTTTTCAATGTGGACACACAAACAGGAATGAAAGTGCCATTGCTTTCCACTCTCCACTGTTAATCAAATAAAAGTAAAAAACCCACACAAGTTAAACAATTAACTTCTAGCTGCATCTGAAAAGAACCAGTTTAACACCTACAATTATCTCCACACTCCAATGATACCATTTTTTCTAATAAAAAACCCCAATACTTTATGTTACTGCAACAACACTCCCTGAACTGCTTTCTCTCTTCCAGAACAATGTTATCTGTGAAAGACTTTGCAGTTTCCACAGATCAATGACCAGCAATTGCAGAGGTCTGTATTAGGAATGCTATTTTTTGTGTAAGATACTCAGATTTCCACTTTACTGCTATAATACGCTACCCCTCTCTGCTAAACACATCCTCAGTACAACTTTTAGCTGGGGGTACTATAGGGCACTTCCAAAAGCCTTTACAAGACTTTCTGTGAGTTTCCACCACTCTGTGTATCCTTCAGTAGGCCATGGGACAGATGCATGCCTTGTCAAGCTCCTAAGAGAAAATGCAGAGAAGAGATGACAAGCATGCACTGCTGCTTCAGAGATGCTCTGACTCACAAAGACCATCTCCATGCTACTTCAAGACAGAAATTACAATGCTTTTTCTCTGAAGGTCTCTTAGTATTTCCTGATTAAAATAAATAATAGGATAAATTTTGCTTATCCATTTAATTCTGAATTTGGGAAAAAGTACTGTTATTTCACTTTGAAATGTTTACTTATCCTCCCTCAGCGATTTACACAAGCAAAAGAAAACTGACTGCCACCACAGGAACAAGCAGTCATTCCTTTTAAGAATGAAAATGACCACAGTTTCACAAAAGAAACTCAGATCAGCATGAGCAAGACCTGTAAAAATAGAGGGATCTACACCTATGTATGCACACACTGTGAATGCTTGTGGATTTAGACCCATCTCTTCATGACTGTTACTTAAAATATTTTCTTGTACGAAGTGCATACTACTATCACTTTATGCCAGGAGCCCTAAGGATTCTGCCAGATGTACATCACAGTACCACAGCCAGACTTCCAATGACATCTGAAGCCCAGTATATGTGCACTCATGATGGTCATGAATCAGTGAAGGTTTAGCACCTATCTAACTAAGCAAGAGAGTTGTTTATCCATTGCTAAAAATGAACTACCATGCATGACTAAGTTGTGTTCAGAAACAGGAAAGCCTAGCTAGGCTGAGCTGCAGGGCGGAAAGCAGTTTGTGTGTGTCACAGTATTTATCTAGGACTGCTTTAGTCCAGGCTATAAAAGCACTCATATGTTTAGCTGCCATCAGTCCAACCCTTCAGCTCCGCCTGCACAGTGCAGTGAAAGCCTTCTGCTTTGAGAAAAGCTGTTAGGTGACAAAGTACAGTAACAGTGAATTAAAGTATCTATCCTATCGAAGTCCTTGTAAGGTAAAAGTAGAGTTTTACAATGTCTGAACAATCCAGCCTGGAGATTATATCTTCCTCTCCTTACCAGAAATCCCTGGTACAGTTAGAATGCCCTGTACCAAGCTAGATATGGACTTGAACTTCATTAACTCCAGTAGAATTGGCAGCAGAAGAGGTTTCTTCCCTCCTGAGTCCAGCATGTGGGAACTGAGAAGAGACATCTGGCTCCCACAAGTCTAATGTTATATTCTCATGGTAATGCAGAGCCCTACATTTTGAGCTATTTGCACCTGAAATTAAATTTCCTGGGTGGTGTGGTACCAATACAGTGCTTCAAATAAAATAATTAAGAGTAAGGGGGACAACAGAAAAAACATCTTGGTAGTCAAGGTATTAAGGTTAGGTAGGTTATCTAGGCTGAGCAAGAATTATCAGGATAGGGACTAATTTTACTGTTCAGCTATGGTTTACATTACAGAAGAAAATCAACTTCCTAACTAACTAATAACCAGGATGCCAGAAAACAACTGCAGCCTGGTTCAGTATTAGACAACTTACCCAAGCTCCACTCACAGCTCTAAAATATGCAGCATTAACAGTTCGTGTACCAACAAGATACAACAGGCTCTGCTTATCTGCATTTTCCTATCAGTCTGGTCCGTTGTGATCTACAGGAAGAAGCCAGGCTCCTAACTCAGCCCCCATTTCCTTCCTGCTCCAGGTTAGTGCTTACTGTGAAACAAGACGTGCCACAAAGTCCTGTTTAGTTCATCACCACTGTTTTGATATGTGATTTTTGTCAAAGACAAACATTTTCTTGATATACCAGGAAAGAGTCACCTAGCAATTCTTTGAAAAGCCCACTCTCTTTCAGTTGTTTCAGTGAAACATTTTTCTTTTTCTAGCAAAAGTTTCCAAATATCTTTTTTTTTTTTTTTATTTTGGGCTTACACAATACTTGAATCTCACCAACTTCACCTTCATCATTAAACAAGCCAATTCTTTATTATGGGAACTTGAAAAGATAAATCATAGCAAAGTCTCTGCAGAAAAGGTCTAGGCAGAGAGAAAAAGAAAGGAAGGTTTCCTATGTTTACTATTGTAGGGTCTTCTATCTACTTAAATTCTTCTTCCAAAAAGGAATTGAAAAAAACCCTGAGGACAATCAAAAAGTGAAGAACTATCCTGCAAAATACAGCCATCTACAATTGACCTATTCAGGCCAATCGATTTTAACAGAATGAAGATATTTATCTTTGTATGATACTTTATCACTTATATGGATTTATTTTTAAATAAAATATTTCAATAGGTTGAGAATGCCTACTTTGTTTTAACTTAAGAAATCATAGTGCTTCAAGTTTCCACTTCAGGACAGGTTTTTTGGGTTTTTTTGGAGATTGCAGACTGCACACAGGCCCACAGAAAACTGCTTTTGGTCAAATAGTTCAATGTATCTCCAGCAAGTCCAACACACCCAAGATGCACTCAGCAGAAAATGGAAAAAATATAATAAAAAAAAAATGAAAAAAATATAATGAAAACCAGATGTTCCTGATCTCCCCTTTGGTTTTATACATGGTTTTATCTCAGGTATTCTACCTCAAAAATGTACAGTTGACTGGAAATATTAAAAAAAAAGGCAAGAACCAAGCACCAGTCTGAGTTAATAAGCTGCTTGCCAGCTGAGGAGTCATGCATACATCCATTATTACAAGTCTAAAAATAGCAATCTTTTGAGAAGTTGTTAGAACAGCAAAATGTGGCATGTGGATATAAAAGTAATACGTAGATAAAAGAAAAAGATGGTGAGAATCTATTGCAAACAGATGGTTAGAGAAATAAAACCATTTCACCCTAACTTCAAGTAGCAAACATTACCATCATTATCAGTGATGTCAGAACCAACTGCTCTACATGGGGTCTTGCTGTATTCCCTTCAGAATGTCCAGGCTCCCAGGCAGTGGGGTCTGTTCCAGAGGAAAGCTACACAGATTCCTGGCAGTCCTTGAACACTCTTTAGGTGTTCTTTCTACCCATTTTGTATCACCACCAAATAAGCCTCTGCAGAACAATTATGTTCCTTGCTGTTCAACACTTTGTACAGGTCCACTTGGGGCCTCAGTGAATCTGTTGTGACAGTAAGGCATCAAATACCAGATGTGGCCCATAGCTTCTTCATTCTCCCTAAGAGATGCACAGGTCATTTCAGAGGCTCTGGCAGAACCAGCTTGGCTGCTCTACTGAAACAACATGTTAGTGCTGGCAGTAAGCCTGGAAACTTTAAATGTGGTACAAACTATGACTTCAGCCCAGAGGAAGAAGGGGAAGAAAATGGTAAATACCTTGAAATTAGAACTCCAGAATTTCATCCAGCCTTCAAAAGTAGGAGCCTAAAACTAAATACTGTGCACATATTGCAGCTACACAGTGAGGTTCCTCAGCTGTTGGTAGATCTGGAATTTCACACCAATCTGTCACACAGGGGCATCTAGAAGGAATTTGAAGAGCCTTGGTTGTGATCTCACAGCATCATTTTGCATTTCCTTCTTTTAAGAAGCACATGACCTCAGGATCACTATTTTGATGTGTGCACCATTTGCTGGGTGGAGGCTCTGCTCACTCCTTCTTGACTTGCAGAGGAGATGCCCCATGAAATTCACTCCCTTCAAGCACTTTCTCCTTTATAAGCAGGAAACTGTGTTTTAAGGAGGACAGCTACAGACATAATCCATAGGTTGAAGTTACAGAATGGGCCCTTCCTGTACATTAGCACAGTTTGAAGAGGATTCACAGTTTGAAGAGAACAAGAGGAGCAGCTGAAAAGCAGCTTCCTCAGATCTGAACTGTGTATGGGGGTCCCTCTAGATATGGGTCCCTAGTACCCAGCCAAAGAGGGCAAAAGGAAAGACAACTAACTGTTACAAGTGAGAAGACTTTCTTTTAGACAGACTCCTTTTCCAAAGTAATTCAATCTAAGAGTCTTTTTCTAAGTACACACTGCACTAGAGGCTCATGCAAGAGAGTATTTGTTAGCAGCACACTTTATGGCTTGCAAAATGTAAAGTTCAACTGCTCATGCTCCAAAACACTGGCAAAACACAGCCATCCTTCAGCCCAAATCCACACTTTGGCATAACACTGCAAAATGCAGGCTATGTTCATTACACAGGTTAGTTCTCAGGCTTGATCCATTTCAGTCTGCAAAGCTGACAAAAAAATTCACAAGATTACCATAAAATTCTTCCACCACACCCACAGAAGACAGCTCAGCTTGAAAAGTTTGAAAACTTTCTATACCAAAAATGTGTGATTTTGAAGACCCCATCATGTCCATTTCCTGGTGTTATAAACACCTGATCAATCTCAGCTTGAAAACACTGCATCCATCACTGGGAACACTGAGAAAGCTCTCTAAAGGACGCACCACTTTTTTCACCAGTGTACCAATGAGGTAACTAGAAAAGGTTTCTCACAAAACTAAAACACTTCACAGTCAGACTACTTGAAACAAAGGGCTTGCTAAAAGTGCACTGTGTAAAGCAGAGCTCGACTTTGCATTTCATTAAAGAGGGATATGGAAACATGTAAAAAAAAAGTAATACCACAAAAAGGATATGAGTGGGATGGTGATTGAATTTTTTTTTTCCTCTGATAAAGGGATGTTCCCCAAGGAACTAAGGTAATGATGGCACTATGCTGAAGGGGGAACATTTGTAGCAGGTAGTACTAGTTCTACTGTAACCAAAAACCACCAAGACACACCTGCGCTGTAGATAAAATACATTGTAGTCAAAGAAATATAACATCAAGAACACCGACGATACAGTTTATTAATTCTTGTCTGATAACATGAGGAAATCACACAGATTACTTCATTAATGACTGATAAATCAAGTGAGAAAGAATTATACAAATTGTAATTTCCTACTGAAAACAAGTCAGCTGTAGTGATGGAAAGCAATCCTTTTCACACCTCTGATTGTATGCCTCCAACGTAGATTTCAAAGGCATAGCAGACACAACATGAAAATTATTCTCACAACCTTACAGCTGGATACATTTAGTTACCTTTTGCTACTTCCCCCTCCACCCCCCCATAAACATGTGCTTTCTCTGTAACTTTTCCCATTTATTCTGGAATACCATCACTATCGGGCATCAGGACACTTCAGGCTTGTCTTATTTCCCAAATCACTTGGAAGAAAAAAAATGCAAAGAGTGTCTATATACAACCTAAATGGAAAAATTAAATTATTACCAATGTCACAATGATTTATTGTGGAAGTTTTAGTTTCATTCTAAAAAATAAAATAAAATAAAATTGAGGTTCCTTTCAAGGCATAGAACAATATTAACTGCTGAATGTCAATCTATTTTTTCTAGCACTCATTATTTGTAAAGTATTGTGTTGGTCCAAAACATCAGCACAGTAGTAGTAACTGCTATTAACAAACAATGCGAGTAGACCCTCTGACAAGATGCCATAGCCGGGAGCCATTATTTAGACTAGTCCATGTTCTGTCTTCATTAAAAATTACAATAATAGGGGTTTTTTTTCTCCTTAGTTGATCTATACAATATCCAAATGTCAAATCACTCTGATTAGCTTGACACTGTCATTGAACACCCGAAAGGAGCTTCAAAAAACACCAACTTGATTTGTGCTTTCATATCATGTGCACAAGGGTCACTAAAGAACAGAAGCACAAACTTTAAAATTCATTATCCAGCCTATGCCATTTAAGCTCAGCAATCAAATTACAAACTTTGTGTATGCAAGAGGGGAGATCACTTGCCAAGATGACATTTATACTCAAAGTAAACAAGCAGCACAGCCTAGATTTCCTAATGCATGAGGCTGTTTGCAGGCTCTGACTGCTGATGCTCCAAGCTCAGACCACAGGCATGCAAAGAAGCAATACGCTTCTGAAAACACATGCTCTAACCTGAAACCTTCATTCTAGAAAACAGAAAGGACTGGGTTAAATTCTAGATTGTGCTATCCTCAAGCATTCCTCCACTCTCCTCCATTAGCACTGATATACCCTAGCTGGGGCTCACAACTCACTTTGCTATGCTAACAGGATGGAACAACGTGCTTGGAAGGAAGAACTGAGGAGTAAACAAATGGGAGACAAAAGATGAGGACATTTGTGAAACCACTTGGAATCAGCTGTTGCTAAAATTACCTTGCAATGTGAGGAAATTGGCTGTGAGTATGTTCACAGCTATGAAGAGCCACAAAACCTCAACATGGTTTGAAGCAGTTTTGCTGAAGGGAAGAAGCTGTAGCAGCTGGCTTGGATTCTGAAACGTGTTTGGGAAAAAAACACAAACAACAAAACTCCCCACATGTTAAAGATGTACATATCTGCAGAGAACATCTTCTCATGAAGGAGTGATGAGTGGATGGGGTGCCTTACTCAAGTTATTCTCTTATTTTCCCTGTGCAGCCTCTACCAGCAAGGGACTCTCAGCTTTTGTTCTTCACAAAGGCAGGCTGGGTTAGGAAGCTCTAAACACTCCTCTTTCCACCCAGTATATTTATCTGAGCAAGTCCTAATGGGCCTGAATCCAGCTACAACAAACTTTCTGGACACTTCTGACTGTTATGAAATGGAGTGACTCAGCTGAGCTACATCTGAAAGAGAACATATTTTATTTGTTCATTGGAAGTTAATAAGCCAGGGGAGGAAAAAAAGAAAAGTGTCAGAAAAGACACATCCCCACATATCTTCATTTTATAAAGCTTAGCCCTTCTCTCTGATCTTATGCAGGTGTTGCTATCTGGCTTTCTGTCTCCCCATACACCTTTAACTGCCTGACTCCCTTCCCAGAGCCACAGCTCTGTGCTTCAGACACTCTTAGTCACCTGTCCAGTGATGCAGTTGAGTCAAAGGTATCAGTACTTATTTACCAACAGCATTTCCCCACTAATGTTCCCATTGCCATGGTGAGCAGCAATAGAGCCTGAAATATAAGGTCAAAACATAGCCTAGATATCTCCCACAAGCCATATGGAAGAATCATTTTTTGAGAAAATTTCTGGCATGGATTTGCACTTGCTCTCTGACAAAACACACCTCAACTCAGCACTCTAGACTCCTAACTGAGCTCCTGGGACATCAGGGAACAGTAAACATCCCTAAAAAGCTTTATCCCAGATTTCTCTCCAGGAGCTGGAAAGGAACTTCCCAGTTCCTTATAGGTTATCCTCTTGGGTTTCTGTCAGCCTCATTATGTTTCCTTCCATGGTGTGGAAGTCCAAGTTCTCTGCCACATACCTGCACTGCTTTGCCAAGCACCCCAACACCACTTCATAGGAATAGAGAATTATTTTCCATCTTTCCGGAACTTTCTAGCCTATCCTTGCCCAAATACAATGGTAACATATGACAATATATGTTTGATCTGAATATAATATTTGTGAAGACAAAGCAGACCTCTTCCCCAGCTACTATTTCACTGAAAATCAAATGTCAGTCTGTATGTCTTAGATTACTCAGGGATAATGCAATTAGCATCACAGTACAGTTATGTAAACTCTTAATCAAACATCACGACAGAGTGGAAAAATAGGAGATGTGAAATGAACTCTGGAGAGAGACATGAAGTAAAGGCTGTCTGGACTGTACATGGTGAAATTCCTCAGGAAAGATGAAAATTATTGTGGTTAGTACATCATGATTTAGGCCAACCTAGGAAGCAGGCTATCCACTTGGTAAAAACCTGGACCAATGCACATGTTCAGCATGAGAGACTGTGTCCTGGAGACAGTTATGAGGACACAAAGTATGAAGCAACAAAAAGAGGCAGAAGCATCCCAGCATACAACTGTTCTGTCCTGTCCCAGGAGTCAGACCTCAATCACTAGGACCTACCAGAAAATTGGATTTCAGTGTAAACTGACATTTCTGAACATTAAATAAGATTATTCAACAGATGAGAACACAAAGTGCAGTATTGACAATAGTTGCAATATATCACAATGGTGATATTGGAGCCCGGTTTGGCACCCTAGGCTTAGATGAGTTATACACCGGGCAAGACAGAAGCTTTTCACTTCTGTGTTACCTCCTGTATCACCTGAGCCTCATCTGTATCAATTTGAAGACAGCTCTTTTGGGAACTCAAGAAAGCAAAAGCTGCTCCATGTCAGCTTTAGCTTGAGAGACTGGCAAAAATTCAATTCTAACTGCAGACTATGTGGAATCAAATACGTACACTCAGGACTTGATTTTGACACAGGTGTCACAACACAAGAGAGCTGTTTTTCCCTCTGGGAATTGCACCAAACCTTCTCTACTGATAAGTTTCGATGTCCTAGCTGCTTTCTGATCTGAAAAACAACAGTGCAATTTGGAAAGTATTCTCCTCTACCTTGAAACGCAATCTTAAGGAACCTAAGTGAAGGGTTCATTTTAATCTGGATCAGCAGCAAGATGCAACAAAATAAAAAAAAGCACATCAAAAATTAAGAAAAGGGCACAGTACGCTGAGCAAAACAAATAAAGATTTAGCCAGAAATAAGTCTAGCTCAAAGGAAACTGCCCTGTGTAATATAAAAAGTATCAGTGAAGGGTTGTGAATAGTTCTTGCCTGATTTTCTCACTCCATATCAAAAACACACTTCAGTGTTTTGTTGCTTCAGTCCTAAAAGATTGTGAAATGCTTTCCTTAAGCTACTACTGACTATACACATCAGTTCAATGAGAAAGACCAAAAGTTTAATAGAAAGTTTCTACCATAAACTTAGGAGCAATTACTCAAAAGTTGTGTCATTCAGCAGGCAAAGATTACACTACAGCCTCGCACACATACGCCCTCTCTTGAAAAAAATACCACGAAAGTAAAAAAAAAAAGGACACTAAGGAAGAGCAAATGCTCTCTCAGTGCACCGAGGTGACTAGCACAAAGCACATCAGAACCTTTCAAAAACACTACTCTACTTTCTGGGTCACCATATGCAGGTTTCAACGTCTTTCCCAGGGCAAAAGTGTCTGTAAACTGGTCAGGAAGATAGTCCTGATCAACTCGTAGATAATAGATATACATATCATTATGATGTAGGACTGAAAGGTAGCACATGCAAGCAAAGTCTCCTTCCTGAAGGTAATATGATCCTGTGTAAGTAATTTTCATGTCTGCTTCTTGATATTTCCAACTGTAGCAAAGACAATATTATGCATATATTATGCAAAGGCTGTATTATCCATTTAGATAAGATGGTGAAAGAAAACAGCAGTGGATATATACTTAAAATAAAATCACTCGCTGTGGCTTCTTCTCTTTGCTGACTGTCATAGAAACCCAGTCAAGGAAATTTAACTAGACAATGAACTTAAAGACATCTGGAACTAGAAAATCCAAATTCAACCCTAGCAGTGTAAGAGTTAGCATCATATTAATATGCTGAATACTACTTCTCAAAAAAATCTCAGTATGAAATACCAGAATCTTCTAGAAGGTGGGGCTTTTTTTCCCTCCCCACTGGGTACATTATCATAGACATTAATTGGAAAAAGACTATTTACTTCAAATACGAAGGGGAAAAAAAGTGCCAAGACTGGAGATGCCCATGACAGTTCCAGTGAGGAAACAAGAAACTAAAGAGGTGCAGATCAACATGAAATCTTTTAACATGACACTGTAAAGATTAAAGTATCAGTTAGACAGATTTATTCAAGAGTCAGATGATCTTATTACAAATCACCTTAATGGTGGTGCATACTCAGCTGAGAGGAACTGTGGACGCAATTTTGACTCTCATTATTTGAGTCCACAGATTTTTTTTTTTCATTTTTGTTTTCTTTGAAAGACAAAATAAAAGTGAAAGCAAAATTCCTATAAGAAGCAGCAGAAAATTCTTGCTGAGCAATCATAAAATGCCAGGTTGGAAGGGGACCTCAGAAGAGTTTTGCAGTGGCACTCACAATAGGCAATGCTCACCTCACTGAGTGTCACTCTGCCAGCATGAAATCATGCCCACAAGCTTGTAATCTGACCCAGGGACTACAAAGAAAAATGTAGTTGTCACCTCAGGCTCATGTTCACCTAAATAATAGCCCTGAACGACAAGAAATTGGCACAGCACAGATATCTGTTTATCACACCAGGTCTCTGTGATCTGCCTCACCCACACCTTTTCTCTTTTTGTCTTTCCTTGGTAACTCTGGAGAAGAGCTTACCCTTCCCTTGGACTCCTTTTGACAGCAAGAGACATCCAGTAAGCTCTCCCCAGCGGAAGGAAATTCTCGTGGACCTAAGGTTCCCTGTAAAAGCAAAGGCTCACCTATTCTCTCTAGTTGTCTGAGCACACTAATAAGCCCAGATGAGGATTATAATGGATGTCAGGAATCCCTGATGACTTTCCCCTCACAGCCAATTCTCTCCTTTGATGTTTACAAAAGTTGAAATATTTATGCTAATGTATATATAATGTATATATAATGTATATAATTATATGTACCAATATCAAACTCCTATTAAAGATTTTTTAACTCTAGGATGGAACTCCAAAGGAAAACTATAGAAATAGACTTAATCTGCTCTGTGAGTACCAGCAGTCCTGTAAAACAAACACAGCAGTGATTAAGGACCTCAGAGGACCCAACAGCTTTGAAAATCAATCTCATACAACATAAATACAGTCCCATGACTCATCCATCCTCTTTTCTACCTCCTCTAACTGATTACATTTGAATCATGCATATTGAAAAATACATCAAGACAGTACCGTCAGCTGCACTACAAGTTGCAGAAGCACAAAATGGCATGAAACATCTAAGCTTTATAATAATGATGCTGTTCTCCGCTGCAGATCACCTGGCATGCACAGCTTGTCTCTCTGAAAAAATAATCCAGTCACTCCTGATTAAATTACCCTGGGAGTGAAAAAGACATTGAGCAGCCTGCCTGTTTCAGTTGGCTGTATAGTGACTGAGCTCAGTGAATATGGAAATAATTGGAAATTCTAGACCAATATAGAGGAGGAGGAATGTGTGACCCACATAAACAGCATGCTGGAGTTGCCTGAAAGTGAAATCATAGTCTGATATTAAACAAGTGAAAAATCCTTGGTATCAGGAATAGAGATTAGAAAACAAATAAAGATTAGTTCAGGAAAATGCCAGAGGGGGTAGAAAACAGATTACTTCAGTAAAATGCCAGAGGGTTCCAAGAGAGTTGCAAAGCCTTTTCAAATGTACTTTACAGCCTGTCATCCTAGGAAAGAGATGAAACTGAGAATTTTTTAAGTCCTAATTCATAACTCTAATCTCCCTCTTTGTGTCTCTTTGCTATTGAGGTTTAATATGTGTACAAGATTACTAAGCAGTTGCTAGACAAGTTTCTTTGACTTGGGCTCTGAAGCTATGACCTTTTTAGTAGTTCATAGCCAAAAAGATTCTAATCAGAATATAAGAAATGGACAAGTACCTTAGAAAAAAAACCAAAAGCTTTGCCATCAGATGAGCCTGTTTTCAGCAACCCAAGCAGACAAACTGCAAAAAAGGTAAGAAAATTACATCCCTGAACTTACTGGAAAAATTCTGTAACTTACCTCCATAAAATCTCTAAAAAAATCTTACATTTTCCTTGGACATGGCTCATTTGCCCACCTGTACTAACCAGTAATAACTAGCACCCCAGAATAAGAGGTGCTTTTGGTGAAATAGAAATACTCTGCTTCCCACATACTCCCTGCAGCTGGAGTACAAGGCACATTCAGGAATCCCATGTAGCTCTGTCCCTCCTGTCACATATACCCCTCCCTGGAATTGCTGACAAAAAAGGCATGTTACAGCAACCTTCTTCAGCTTCTTCTACCTGGCTGTCATAGCAAAAGGCAGATCCAGTACCAAGGTTGAAAAACGAAGTCTGAACAACATTGGACAAATGCAAACATACATGCATATGGACTTCTAAACTCTTTTTGCCCCTATCTGAAAACTAGGACTACCAATTCATTATAATACTTTTAAGAGCTTCTGAGATATGCTCTTAAAACACAGTTTTGCATGTATTTTACATTTGCAATGATCTAGTTTCTTAGTGTACTTAGTTCCTAAGGATTTTAGAGCGAAGCTTTATTTTCGTTTCTCTAATACTAAAAAATTTTCCTTTCATTCCTTTAACATTACATAAGTGCTTTTCATTTCCTGAACAATTTTCAGAGAAAGCTGGGATATTTTTAGGATAGTTTATTGATTCATTATAAATTTATATATGTGGTTCAATTAAACATGAGAAAACTTCACTACTGACTTCTATCTCATAGAAGAGATCATCACCTTACATTATCCTGCAAATTGGAAGATAAGTGACATGTTCTTTAGGCCATTTTCTATCCCTGTAGCTCAAACAAATCTCTACATCAGTTTCTAAGCTAGTAACCATCACTTTCATAATAAGTTCATTAATCTAAAATATCTCTGTTTCAATTTGTTAGGATTTGAGGCAATATTCTGATGTGTTACATATTCCCCTCAGATAATTTTTCTACTTAATAGCAGTCTGATGAGAAAAAAAAAGTGCAGGTAGCCTGATTCACATAATACACCTCTGTATATTTTGTTAATACCTTTTTATAGACTTTCCTGAAGTTGACTTAAAATCTCTTCCCTGAATTCAAGAGATTTCATCTTCTCACAAATAAAATAATACAAAGTTTCCTGTAAAAAGGGTGTTTCAAAACTGTTAGCTCTATTTTGAGACTATTCGAACTGAACAGGAACAGTTTTCTAAAATAGTGGCTCCACACTAAAAGTACATACAGGAAAGACTATTTGATGTGAAGCTCCTCCTTTTGAAATCAATACAACTTTTAAAGTTTCCCTCTGTGAAGTAAGTCGGTAGCTATGTGGTCATCCGAAATGTTAATGAAAAGATCAGTTGTAGGATACATGAACACAAAGAACTCAAATACAGACATACTCTAGTTTAATACACATACAAGTTGAAATCTAAATCCTATCAGAGGTTGGATGACTGGTTACAAAAGATAAAAAATAAAATGCACACAATGCACCCTTCATGACTGGAAGCCACTTTGTTCGCTGAGTGATTACCATTGATCCCTGGCACAAGTAGCTCTACCTAATTCTGTTACAATCACCATGACCAGCACTTTCATATATATCTTCTCTGAATTCAATTCATAAGGGAAAACGCTGAAAAAAAACCCACCTGAAATTATATAAGGGCTAAAATCCCACTTTTAAGACTGACATGTTCTGCCGTGTAAGCCCTCCCAGATGTAATTGAAGTACCACCTTGGCAGAAGAAATGGCAGCACAGGTGACATAGTATCTCCTTACTTTTCACCATTCACATCCCAGCAAAAGATGTGAGTGCAACACAAACCAGTGACCATCAGTGCTGGTCTGAGTAACATGTGAAACTCTCTGAAGCCATCTGCTTTAGTGTATGTGCCTGGGAGCCCTTTGGATATTAAGTCACTTCTGTGGTTTGAATATTTTGGCCTATAATTCTTTATCAACCCAACTTTCAAAAGCAATGGTCACTTAATAAACCATGTCCAAATGAGGTGGACTTACAGATGGCTCAACTGTTTTGAAAATGAAAGCTGTTTTGAAATACGGCTATACAATCAAATATAATCTAGTAGTCATAGCTCTGCAATGAAATGCAGGAGACTTAGGTTCTGCTTCTGGTTCTGCCACTGGCCCACTGGCAAACTCTGTGTGAGTCTTTTCACCCTACACAAACTGGAACAATAGAAGAATTGCCTCAAAATCTGAGCAACATTATAAGTAGATGATTAATAGAGATATCTGGCTGCAGGCGTTTGGCTTTGAAAATCTTGATCCAGTTTCTCATCCTGGAAAGGAAGAGAGAATTATTCAATTTAAGAACTGTCAACTATTTATAGCTTTAGCTATTAAAAAAAGAGTTTTATTTCAGAAATAGCAATCCAGCAACCTCTAGCTGCCTCAACCATCTCCCATAGAAACAAATCCCAGGGTATCTGCAAAGTGTTCCAAGGCTGCTGGAGTGCATATTGTTCCATGTCTGCTTGCCAGTAAATTGCAGGACCACTTTCAGACAGAGAGGAAAAAGGAAAAAAATTTCCAGGGATTTCACTTCAGTAGAGTTTCTATCACTCTTCTGTTAATCTTTTCTTTCCAAATAGGAGGATGATGCCCACGTCCAACTGATTTACTTACACTTCTCTGTTGTCAAGGCCATGGAACATGAAGACAATGGTGATTCACATATTGGAGGGGTAACTCACTTTGGCACAGACTTGGAAATTAAAGCTACCACTTCTTCTATTTGCTATTGAAGATGAAAACTTCTTGCCAAGTTTTTCCAATTGTTCCTCCCCAAATCTAGCTCAGACATCACTAACCAAAATGAACATACTTGAAACTTGCATTACTTTATGCAATCTATTTGTGCCTACGACACTCACATCACCTCTGCAAGTACCCTCTCTTGAGCTGGGAGCAGGCCACCAATTAAATGAGCAGAAAAGCTGTATGGCTTCAATGGGACAGCAGAACTGCAACTTCATAGGGCTTAGGGCAGACTGAATACTATGCTCAGCTGTACTGCTGAGTCCTGCAGAGCTCTGCAACTGCAGAGTACTGCATCCAGCTCTGGGTCCCCCAACATAAGAAGCACACAAGGCTGCTAAGAGCGTGTCCAGAGGAGGGCCATGAAGATGATCAGAGGGCTGAGCACCTCTCCTATGAAGACAGGCCAAGAGAGTTGGAATTATTCAGCCTGCACAAGAGAAGGCTCCCAGGAGACCTTATAGCAGCTTTCCAATGCCTGAAGGGGGCCTACAAGAATGCTGGAGAGGGACTTTTTATAAGGGTATTTAGGAATTGGTCAAGGGGGAATGGGAATGGCTTTAAACTGAGAGAGGGTAGATTTAGATTAGATATTAGGAAGAAAGGCTTCACTATGAAGGTGGTGAGACTACTAAATGAGTAGTTAATGAACAGAAACACATGGAAACCTGCTATTAAGGTCCTAACTTTCAATGTTTTGCTGCAGCTGAGGTAGGACACCAGGAATAAAATTCTTTCAGCTTAATTAAAAGGTTCATGGCATTTCCCAAAGCAGATGCTGACAACTCTCATTGAGCTGGTCAAGCTCCATGGAGGCTGTGGGAGACACTCAGTGTAGTGTTTTTATCCAAATCTTCATTCTCAAGCGTAAGTACAATTAAATCACAATGAAACGGTCCCATTCAATTGCATAGATAAGCAAAACTTCTGGGGTTCACTCAATCCCTTCAACAGCATGGCATTCTGCCAAAGTCCTCTCTTCAGACAAAGACATGACTTCAGACATGACTCCTTATTAGTAATCTTGTAACAGTGCTGAGAAGCCCTCACAGATGCTGCAGTCACAATCTAAACTGAACACATGGGGAGATAATCTGGGTGAAATATTTGTACCTTGAAGAGTTAAAGGAAAAGCAGTTTCTCAAATGTGCTAGAGATCCATTCCTCTCTAGCCCTTGATCTTTAAACTGTTCAGTTCATGTTTCCCAGTCTTGCCACTGACTTCAGTGGGCCCATCCTTAAACGGTAACACACTGCTTTCTTCTGACAACCAACTTACTGCCTCAGTGTCAGCAGAAAGCCAGTCAGAGCCCTGCACAAGATTGAATATGTCAGTATAATCATTGGTAGAGAATACAGCTCACCAGGAAAACATTTTTTCTGAAAACTAGGTCTCCCTCCAAAAAAAGTAAGTCCAAAGGGAGGTAAAGAGATTTACTCTCTTTTTGACTAACCAGTCAAGCATAAGAAGGTTACACGTACATTAATAAATATATCTGTTGGTCTCTAACAATGAAATAATTAAGAACAATGATGGTATCTTATCTGGATAGACACAAATGAAAAGGTTTGGGGATGAAAGACTAACACTGCACTGTCTGAAAACTTTTGTAGATGCAACTGAGTAAAAATTGAGAGTTTTCTCAAGAATCAGAAAGTGGCCTGAGGTATGCTCCCAAAGACATGGTGTGATTAAGCTTTCTTTCATTAGAGGAGGCTCGTGAACAGACTTTTTCTTTGAGATGTGACCTGAAAGGTATGCTACATGCAAACAAGAAAATCTTTTCAGAAGAGGATCGTTTCAGTAGGATGGGGTAAAAACTTTTTTATTGTAAGCTAGGTATAAATAGCTGAAGCATTTTTGCCTTATGTTTTTTGTCTGTATCTTGCAAAAGTGTTGCTAAGTGCGTTGCCGATTTTAACTGTTACAAATAAAAGTTCTTAGTGCATTTCCTCTTAACCTGTCTTGACTTGTGCACAATTTAGACTAACTAACCTTTCCTTACTAAGGCAGTGGCAACAGACCAGGTCACTAGCGCAACAGAACAAGCACCCAGTTAACCTGACACTGTTCAGGCACACAAGGAGAAATACAGCAAGCCATGAGCTCTACTGCATTGACTAGGTAGAAATCTGACTCCAAAAACATCAGGAGAAACAAATACCTTCCAGTAACCATTTGGAAGCAAGAAGGATGGAATCCAGAAAGATATTGCTTCAACTCCAAGGATCACAAAGAACACACCAAGGCACCCATATCACTTATCCTCCTTACCCATTCATGTTTCCTGGTAATGTCTGTAGAAATGTCAACACACCATGGTGTGATTCTCATAAGATTCTTTTTGAATAGCAGGACTGACTGCCTCACAAACCAGAGATCAGAAGGGAAGGAATAGAGCCCAATACACCCTCTAACAGTGATGCTGGATCAGAGATGGTATGTATCTAATTTTTTGAGAAAAAGATTCAGAGAACGTGCTATATAAAGACTGCCTTACTTTATTATACTGCTTAATTTTAAGGTTTTTAAGGCACATTCAACTTGAGATAACTTCAGCAGTAGGGAATGAGTTTGGTTTTTTTGACAGTAGAAAACAGGTCACAGACATAAGCTGTGTATTTGCACTGTGATGGGGTATGGATTTATAATACAAAAACCATCATGTCTGCCTTAAAACACACCTTCCCTTGTAAGAGATGCCACAAAGACTCAGGTGGTTTGATTTAAATAATGATAAAATTATAAAAAGCACATGCAAAAATCTTGAATTATAAAAACTGTAACCTTGCTGCAGAAAACAGTAAAAGAAAAATTAACCTCCCTTGAATGGCAAGCTCTTAAATTGATTAAAAATAAATATGAATAAGAAACAGTATTTTCTAATTCCCCAGGCCCTAATCATAACTCAACAGCAGTGATATCCCATACAAATTCCATTTTTAATGCAGTTGCATTGGCTAATGTTGCAGTGACACCTTTCAGCTATACTGATATTCATAAATAATGATTCAATCTTCCAAAGCTATATACTTCCCGCAACAGGCAACAGTAAGTGGAGAAGGAAGTAAACAGTCAGATATGAATAATTATTTGTCTATTTTATTTGGACTGCTGTTAAAAAAGAATACACAAAAATGCATTGTATATGTTTGAAAACAATGTTACTCAAGTTAAACATTACCATAAAAGCCACTGTCTTACAAAGAAAGTGATTCACACTGGAAACAATTTGAAACTCAGTTTTACAAAGTTTGCATAAGAATTGCCTAGACAGGGCAAGAAATACACTCACTCCCGTACTCAATGTGATAAAGCATAAAAACAAAGCAATTACAAAAATGAAACATGAAGATATGTAGTAGATATTGTTGAAATAAAAATACAGGATTTTAAGTATCACATAGAACAGCTTTGTGACAAGTATGTACACATTTTATCAATAAGATAAACAAATAGCAACAGGATAATCTTAATAACTATAAAGGAAAGAAATACTGCACCTATTTCACTTTGTAATTTCAGAGATAAGGATAGAAAATTGCCTTACCTCAAATACAGCTTGAAGAGAGACATTAACAATATGCCTACATCCTTTCTTAGTTCCCTTGACAGCAGCCTAAGAAGTAAGACAAAATAGCAAATAACTATCTTTCCTGTAGACAGCATGTGCCCAAGAATAACATGCTTCTCAGTAAAGTGTGCAGAAAAGAAGTGAAAAAAAAATAAATTAAAAGTCAAAAGGACAATCCTTGCAAAATAAAAAGGCAAAAACTTTATATTTGAAATTCACAGTAAGGTTTATTGCATTCTGAGGGAGTAGAGGCATTCATTAATTAAATAATATAAATATAACTGTGACATCACCTCAGTTCTCACTGAAATATTAATTTGGTATATTTGTCTACTAAAGAAAGAGTGTAAATTCATCTGTGCAGGACTCTGTCACTGAAGACCTGAAAAAATTCCTATTCCAGTAGTAGCCACACACGGGCTCACAGGATACAGCCTTGTTAACTTGCTTTTTTCCTCCCAAACTACAGTGCTTGCTAAAGCGACACTCAAATGTTAAATGCTTTGGTCAAGAGTTCAATCACTGACCTGCAATGAAAGCCTTGTGTTCAGCTCCAACATTTTCTAACAGCAAACAAGAAAAAAAAAAATGGTTCAACAGAATGAACTGTTAAAAAAGAAAATCCTCACATAAGCTGTCCCCGAGGGGGAAGAAATATCCACAAGCTTTAAATTGGCCAGGCGGATTTAAGAGGAAGCAAAAAAAAAAAAAAGAAAAAAAAAAAGAAAAAAAAGCAGCTCTTTCTGTTGCGTCAAAGAGCCCACTGTGCAATAGGAACAGTGAACAGAGTTGTTAAACTGGCAAGCTTTTGCTGAAGACAGCTTTTCAATATGCTCTCAGCATCGTCTCCCAGGGCCGGCTGGAGACAGTCCCACTCCTCTTCTATGAGCTATGCTCCTTCAAGAGGCAATCGCTCTTTAAGGACAGTTTCTATAAACATGCCGTTCAACTGGTGTGGCTGCACATGATGAGGGTAGTTGAGCACAGATACGTACCTGCATTCAAGGATCAGACCCGCGTGCTCTTGGGGAAAATGCAGGCACGTTTAAAGAAGCGATCATTACCTCGGCTTAAGAGCAGGATGCTATTGATGACTGACGGCTTGCTAAAACTCCCTTCTCTGCTTAGACCATTCAGTATGCTGTTGGAAAGCAATTTTGAAAGGCACAGTACTCACAGAGGAAACCTCTAATGTAATTCCATTGGGATGTTGTAGCCCAAGCAGCACTCACTGATTAAAGGAAATCAGTAATCACATGCTGCTGACTAGCTTTGTGTTTAGTGCAGAGAGCTTGGATAGCCACCAGAGACTGCAGCTATGCCGGATGAGTTAACTGTCCCTCCTGGGAATGACGGCTTCATGACTGAAGACATCTTTAGGGGCTGAACCAGCTACTGTGAATGGAGTAAGGACACTGAGCAACCTGGTTAAACATTCATAAAGCCACATGCATTGCCACATAGAGGAAATTACCACACAGATCTCTGCAGGCGAGGACACCACCCCGCATCCCCTGCATCCCTTTTACAAGCCATGGAGACCTAAGCAAAGGCATTTAGAGCACAGTTCAACCTACTCCAACCTGTGTTTGGTCCCCTGAACGGTCTTCTGGGCTTCACCGCCTACAGAGGGACCTACAGTGGCTTTCACAAAAGGAGGTTGCAGATAGCAACATTTTTTGAGATGAGTGCCACTCCAAGTGACAAGGTGATGAATGCCTGTGACATGTGCACAGAAAGAACTTGCAAGGAAGAATGGGATTTGTAAGAAACAGCAATAAGAAAGGGAAAACACAAACCATGGAATGCACTTTTCAATGTGACTGCAGAATTAAAAGTGGGGACAAGCATATACAGCTGGTTAATTTAGAATTTCTTTTCTATTTATATATATTTCAGAGTTGCCACAGGGACATTATGAGCTTG
This sequence comes from Corapipo altera, assembly GCF_003945725.1. Classification (NCBI taxonomy): domain Eukaryota; kingdom Metazoa; phylum Chordata; class Aves; order Passeriformes; family Pipridae; genus Corapipo; species Corapipo altera. The sequence continues at coordinate 21,533,103 of NW_020884876.1, forward strand.
GATATGTGGGAAGGCAGCAGAAGGAAAGGAAGCATATCCAGGAGTTAAATTTTCCCTATTCATATTCTTTCTCCACTTAGAAAACTTCTATATGGAAAAATTACTTCTTTAACAGTTTCTCTTGAAATCCTTCCAGGTGAAAATGAATTTCTCTCCTAAAAAGTATTTTCATAAATGTCAGAGTAAGTTTCTGCAAAAAGTAACTTCAACTTAGAAGTGAAATACAGCATTTTCTAAGTTTTTAACCTGTAAACTTAATGCAAGGTCCTATTTGTGCACCAAGCAGTATGACACTCGATTAAACTCTCGCAACACCACACAGCTCAACGTGTCCAAAGCCCCAGCTGCAGTGTCACTGGAGTCATGAGCGTAGCTTTGGCCATATTAGAGTACAGTGATTAATAATTCTGTCTGTGCTGTGTGGAAGATAATTACAATCTGGTTCAGTTTCCCAGATCTAAAAGCTAGGCAAGTACTTTAACACATCTCATAATAATAATACCTGCTCATAAGACTACCTAAATGTTTCCCCCTATAAACGCTGACTCCCCACCACTCATCGCTGTCAAACTGCAGACTGAAGGAAACTGGTAACATTTGCTCTTTTCTTGAAATGAATTTTTGGTTTATCCTAGTATCATAAAACAACAGTTATTTGCACTTTGAGCAGATGGTTAGACCAGATGATCTCCTGATGTCCCTTTCAACCTAAACTATTTTGATTCTGTAAAAATGAGGTCAATTATTAAAAGGTACCTTAGGCTGTTACAGAAATTAATTGGACTGTGGTCAACTCTAGTGTTTTAAAGCCAGAATTTGGATTCAGTTGTCAAGACTATACACAACTCCAGAGTGAAAGATCTCCATTCTGTCATTTCATGAGAAGCTACTAGATCTGCTGAAACATAAACATTTGTACCGACATTACCACCTACGAGGTCATTAACAGATATCACTCTGTGGAGAGGGCTATGTTGGTTCACACATCCCCTGATGTGCCACTCTTGGATTCCCAGTCTCCTTTTGTTTTTCCCTTCCTATCTGTCACCCAGTCATCCAATCTCAATCTACTGTCTTTCAGGTGCAAGGGACAAAGAAGACACTTGGTCTCAACCTCAAATTCTCAGTGACTGACAGCCCAGACAACTCATTTCAGTTGTAGAAATAGCTCTGCACAAAGCAAAGGGCACAGAATTGGGTAAAAAACCCCTACAAAACAACCCTTCAGTATGATCACTGGTTTTTGTGTAGACCCCACCACACTGCTAGCTCAACATAGTCTCTCTTCTCAAAGGCCTGACTCATAAGATATTAAGGAGATTGATCCTGATCAGTATTATGCAAAGCTTTAGAAAAGAGAGTAGTGTCCTTGCTCCCCATGCCAGCCAGCAACTCCTGGTGCCCAGGTCTAAGGAATGGCAATCAATTCAAGCCCACACCATGCAGCACAGCAGTTATTCAAACCTTTGCACCTCCACATTATAGACAGCTTTTTTCCATACCGCAAACCCAACCTACCTGCCCATAGGGCTTGTTGTTAATTCACTAGTTCTGTGTAAGTGACAACATTCTGTGGGGCTAAGTCAGGAAAGCCAACACAGAACGGATGCTATCTGCTGGGATTATACTGATCCAGAAACTTAAAAGGCAGTGAACGACATTTAAAACCCTCCACTGCTGTTAAGTGCCAAACTAATGCCTGCTGGACATTCTCTTGGCTCATGGAGCCCCTCAGCAGTGGTGTGGAAGCACTTTGGAGCACCAAAGGCTGCAGTTCAGCCTTTGCTCACTTTGTGTATCTGTGTCGCTGTGCTGTGTCAGCCACACCACCTGCCTCCACCATGCGCGTGATCCTGTTACTCACAGGCCTTCCTCAAGAAACAGGACAAGCTTCCCAGGGAAAAATCAACCTTCACAGGGTCGGATGACTCAACTGCCTTGAGGTCAACGCTGCCTATTTCCTGCTACAAAAGGCTATAAAGCCTCTTCCTGAAAAACAAGACTCATGTAGGCATTTCAGCTGAGTCCTCTATTCCTGCAGGAAGGAGGCTGTGTGCACTTCCAGTTGTCTGGCTAAAATGTTGAGACCTTCAGCATGCCTTGCACTGTGGAAATCAAAACAGCACAATCTGGGCAAGAACTCAGGAAAGCCACTTCAGGTGGAGAGGAAGCTTCAGATCCTGATAGAACTAGCACAGTCCCACCACCACCTACAGGCTTGGCCCCTGGAATGGGAGACAAGCATGCAATGCCATTGGTACGTCAGTGGTTCAGGTTTAGTGTGGCAACAGCTCTAAACAGAGCTCGGCTCAGCTAAAAACTATAGTTCATGTTCCAAGCCCCTTCAAATACTACTCCTATGTCAGCTGATAGGGACACAGTGCCCATATTCTCAAAAACCACAGAACCACAGTGCTCCCCTTCCTCCTACCCACAAATGAAACATCAGTGGTGTTTCCTGCTTGCTCACTGACATCACTTGCCCTGGTCCCCTGCAATTCTGATCCTGCCACCTGTCTTGTATTTATGAGAGGATCACAGAGCAGTTTTACTTCGTAAGTCCATGGGTTGGGCATCCTTAATGTCAGTCCTCTGTTATGTCTAACATCTTCCAAGCCTGAACACTCCTCAGGTGGTTCCTACCTTCATTTATGCCCTCTTCAGACTTCTTCCCTCATGTCAAGTTACACTGTTTGTATGATGCAAAATTGGACTCTCAACTCCTCCTTTCCTGAAGGGGCTGAGAGGACCGGCAAACACATGGAGCTGCAGAAATAAATGCAGAAGCAGGGATTCAAAATCTCTGCTGAGAAGCAGCAGAGTACTTTTGTTTGAAAAAACCCCAGATTATTCACAGCTTTAAAAGAAATTAAAAAAAAAATAAAATCCAAAGTGTCCAGGTAACACACAGTCACACACACAAGGAAAAAATAAAAAAAGAAAAAAAGGGCGTTCCTTATTCACTGGAGGTATTCCCCTTTGCCTGGTGGATTAAATACAGCTACATCTTGCTTTCAGGACACCTTGTGAAACTGGTTCAAAAACTGCTGTCCCTCTGCCTAACTGGTGTCTTAGGGGTGATTCTGCACCAGCAATTTTTCAGGGGACTCCTCACACATCCATTCATTTTCAAAAGTAACTTTTGGTAACCCCCTGCCACCCATTTTGCTCTTGCAGCATCATCCTGATCCTGGCCTCCTAGGCAGCATATGGGGAACCCCAAACAGCCCATCAATCCTTGCTGGGCAGCTTCTGAAGAGACAGAATGCACAACTTTTTTACCATATTCAGCCCCACAGTAAAACTCCTATTTTTTTTTTAAATCAAATTTGGTTACATGCATCTGCACAAGTACATAGGGAAGAGCTCGAAACAGACTCACACACACCAGGCAGTGATTAACACTGCTGCACTTGCAAGGGATTGCAGTGCTGTGAAGCCATTTTTAAAGGACTTGTGCCATCCTACAGCAGTTTGTAGATTTGATAGCAAGGGCAGAAGAGGAAGAGGAGGTGCCTGTTTTATGAGGGACAACTGACTTTCTGCTGTGGCTTTGTCACCTCTCTGAATAGAAAAGCAATTACATACTTTGTGCTCCTTCAAAGTGTAACTTACCACTCTACGGTGAGAGCCCTGAGAAAGGGGGCAATGAACAGGACCCTGCAGCAGCCAGTGTGCACCACTGGCTACTGACAGATAGGGTCAGGCACTTCTGTAAGGCACCTGTGCGGTAGTTCTTACTGCCTTAGTTTGTCAAGGATCCCTAATTAGTATTTGTTAGTACAGCAGCAGGAAGTCAAAACAGGGCATGGAATCACAACAATTCAATGTTAGTCTGGACTCAGCCCCCTCTCTCAGAGGGCAGAGCCTTTGTAAGCACACTTCTTGCTAAAATCTGCTGATTTTCAATTTTCACATGGCAGCTCTCGCCCAGGCATGGCCAACATTGTGGCCACAGGGCGAAATCAAATCAGATTCCCACCAAAAGAGCACGGAAAGAGAAGAAATTGACAACAGTACTGAGAGGAGAAGCTGAGAAGCAAAATTCCCAGCCCTCGCAGGGGCTCTACAGCTGAAAAGCTGTGGCAGGCTAACACTGTGAGAACACATTTTTATCAGCAGCAGAATGAGAGGCATATATGAGCCTTGTGCCATAACTAAGAACAAGGTAAAAATAAACTAGTCACTTCAGCAGGAAAACAGGGACCTTTTTTATCCATAACAGAAGTTATGGGTCTGTTAAAACTACACTGATTATTACACTGACTCTTGCATGTGTAGATTTATGGATTTGATCAGTGGAAGTCCCCAAGTGCAAAGTCTGTAAGGTCTGTTGTGACAAAAGGAAGGAAGAACCTACTTGAAAGGAGCAAACAAACAAAGCGACAAGAAAAGAAACAGAGACAAGAAAAGAAACAGAGACATTTAATTATGAACTAAGTAACAGAAAGGGCTAAGTTTGCAATCAAGCATCCTAACACCAAAAACTAAAGAGAACAAGCGAGTCTCAGTTGCAAGCTGTTGAAAGCTAGGTGCATTCCCGTGGTGAAAGGTCTTGCTTTTCTTGGCATCTGTCAATGGTCACCTTGCTACTGGACTGTAAGAACCTTTGAGAAGCATGAGCCCAGGCAGTATCATCCTGGACTTTTAAAATGGGCTTTGATTTGCAGCAACACCAGGTTAAGGAGGGCAGTGCTCCACTGCAGCTGACACTGGTGATTTAACTCTACTGCCTCTCAGCACCTTTAGAGACATGGCAAGTGGGGCCAAAATTCAGGTTTCCTGAGGGTAGCTCGGCCAACCTCCTACCAGCCACCACACTGGCTGCCAAAGGCTAAAGGTCAGGAGGCCTCTTTCACCTTTGCTCCCAAAATTCCTTATGGTCACTTTGAAACCCAAACTACAGCCCTGGGCTTCATGAAAAAACTCTAGTCCTTCGTGCCTCCCTATACAAGGCCTCCCAGATTCAACACTTTCTGCTCCACATGCCGTCCTCAACCTACTCCCACGCTCCAAGTCCTCCCACCTCCCTCCAATCACTGTGTCCGGCCCAGCGGGCCAGAACATCGCCTGCCCGCTTCCAAGATGGCGGCAGGCGCGCGCCTCGTCAGCAGAGCGACGCTCCAGGGCAGGGCGGAAGAGAGGGCGATCTGGCCTCGGGGCGCAGCTGAGCGCATGCGCACCGCCCGGCGGCCGGGCCGGGGTGGGGCGGGGCCGGGCGCAAGATGTCGGCGCAGGGGGACTGCGAGTTCTTGGTGAAGCGGGCCCGGGAGCTGGTGTCCGGGGATCTGTGGGCGGCCAAGGCCTGGCTCATCACGGCGCGGAGCCTGTACCCCGCCGACTTCAACATCCAGGTGAGCGCCGCCGGTGTCGCACCCGGTCGGTACCGGGGGTGCCGCGCGGCCTTGCTGCGGGCGCTGCCTGACTGACAGACGGCTCGGCCAATAGGGGCGGGGCCGTGGGTTGCCGCGGTGACGTAGCCAATAATAATAATAAAAAATTTAAAATACCTCTACTACGTATGGGTTTTGTAACAGCTCGGGGTCTTTGCATTGCATTTGACTGGCTACAGACCTTGATTTCTAAGTTTTCTATTTGTGTAAAGATTAAGCCAGCGTGTTCGTAGAACTATGGAATGTTAAGGGTTGGAAGGGACACCCTAAAGGTCATCTAATCCCACCCCCCCTGCCGTGGGCAGGGACGCCTTCCACTAGACCAGGTTACTCCAAGGCGCATCCAAGCTGTCCTTGAACACTTCCAGTGTTGGGACATCCACAAGCTCCCAGGGCACCCTGTCCTAGTGTCTCACCACCCTCACAGTAAAGAATTGCTTCCTAATATCTAATGTAAATTTCCCCTCTTTGAATTTGTACCCATTACTCCTTGTACCCCTTACCTATCAGTATGGTTCCTGCCAAAGAGTCCCTCTCTGGCTTCCCTGTAGGCCTCTTTCAGATATTGGAAGGTTGTTAATGTTAATAATTTTAATAATAAGTATATTATCTTACAGAAGTTTATACCTAAATTAATGTGTGATTAGGTAGTCTAAACTCACTTCCTAATTTCTCCAGCAAATGTTGCAGTCTTTTAATTTTCTGTTGCTCAGTGCTGTAGCAAATTGAGGACAGTTTTTTCAGAGTGGAAGGACTAATCTGATTCATAAAGTGTTCTAGAAAGGTATTGTTCTGTTCTTTCCTCCCGCAGTATGAGATGTACACTATCGAGAGGAACGCTGAAAGGACAGCGTCTGCAGGCAGGCTGCTCTATGACATGTAAGTAATCAGAGCTGGAACTGTACAATTATGCCAGGTGCTCGTTTCTATAAATTGTCAGACTTTTCCAGAAATACAGTGTGAGTGTTCTTGAAAATCCATGTGGATTACTTAAGCAGAAAAGTTCTAATTAATTAAAAATAGACAGTAAAAAGGAAGGTTTTATTTTCTATTTTGCCCATGCATATATTTTCGTGGAAAGGTTTTGCCATGGAAGCTGATTTTGAGGTCACTGTGCATTCCTTGCCTCAAACTTTGTTACAGGTTTGTGAATTTTCCAGACCAACCTGCTGTATGGAGGGAGATCAGCGTTATTACATCAGCACTAAGGAATGACTCACAGGACAAGCAGACACAGTTTTTAAGAGGTAAGGATTCTCTATCCTGAAGGAATCTAAGGATAAACCCTCTGGTTACATATCTAGTGTGGCAAGTAAATGTCAGTCTTTTTAACTTTACTTGTGGGCTGCAGGGGTTTTTTTTCTCAACTTGGCCTTAGAGACTTTGTTTGGTGTGTTAGGCTTAGGAAAATAAAGGGATATGACAAACTGATTCCCATTGCTTTTTCGCTGATATGGGTAGAGTGAGTCTGCCAAAACAACAAGCACTTAGAAAAGAGATTAAATAGGGAATAAGTGGAATGGGACTTGTGACTCGTCATCCCACAGGTTGCAGAGAACAGTGAATGATCATAAAGATGGGGTGAATTCGTATGTATGAAGTGAGGGTTATGAAAATGAACAGTGACCAGAAGGGCTTGGCCGTTAATGCCGGCAGCCACAGGCAGTTTTGAAAGCAAGATTTATGCCTGAAAAATTATAATCTGTTGTTTGAATACATGCTTCAGAAGCTCTAAGGATGAGCAGTGTGTAGCTCTGCAAAAAGGCTATTCCAGTTAAGAAAACATTTGATTTTTCATGGGGTGTGTTTATTTTTCAGAGCAAATACGTAAAACATACAGGGAGAATATGTTAGTTTCTTTTTTGTGTCTCACTGGAAGTTTAAATTGGAAAAAACTAAATTTTAATAATTAAAATATTAATTGTAGAAATGGAATGTAAGTCAAAAATAAATGAACAGTCTTGAAAAAGCATCTTGAAATGTTGAATACTTAAGTATTAGGATTTTGAGTATTCCACTCATTAGCAGTCTTACTTGTTAATTCAAGTTTTCTGCACCCGAATAAACACAGATAAATATTAATTTGGTCTTCTTTGAAAGAAACAGATTTTTTTTTTAGTCACGGGTATTAAAACCAGAAAAAAACATAAATCCCTTTCACTCTGCATGGCAAAGTGCTGTTGACTCATCTTTTACCCTTTTTCAGTCAGCTTTACAATTCAGACACAGCAAGCTAAATGTCTTAATTTTTTTTTTTTTTTTTAAGGATTATTTGAAACCCTTCCTGGTCGGGTCCAGTGTGAAATGTTACTGAAGGCAACAGAGCAGTGCTTTAACACACTAGAAAGGGCAGAAATGCTACTGTTACTTCTGCGACGTTTCCCAGAGACTGTGGTGCAACACGGGGTAAGAGGAGAGAAGCTCATAGTAACTGTTCAGGATATTGACACTCTGCTTCTTGAGATTTTGCTGAAATGTGTTTTCCTTTGCCTCGTGAGGGGGTGACTCTTTTTATTAATGTTTAATTGTGGCTAATAGTTCAGATTGCTGTATCGTGAGGTTACCACCAGCAAGGAATTAGGCAGAAAACAAGTGGAAGCCGATAAAACAATCCTATGTTTTGTAAATGAAAGAATGTCAGTTATGTATGACTTTCAGCTGTCTGTGCATGTCTTTACTAATGTAGTCACATGGCACAGTTTTTCTCTTGTTCTTGTCTTGCTATCTTCTGGAGTTGCTTTTCACCTGTTATTAAGTATGGACAGTTTAACTATACCTTTGGAGACTTGCACATGCTAATCATGCATCTAATCATGCATCCACTGAATTACTGTTCAACCTCATTGAATTGCAGTTCAAAAAGTTTCTAGAACCACTGGTACAGTGTTTGATTTTCACCTCTGCTCACACAGGTAGGCCTTGGAGAAACATTATTAGATGCTGAAAGTATTGAAGACCAAGAATCTCCAGTGAATTGTTTTAGAAAATTATTTGGTAAGAAAATACTAATGTTCTTGTTTTACTTTTTAGTATGGCAAGATTTTGAGATCAGTAAAAGTACTTTCAAGATACTGCGATTGGAAAACCGCTTTAGTCAGAAGAGGCTCAGGCCACATTAGTCCAGGCTGACCATGTGGTACAAGTTGGTATTGCAGTCTGTCATGTGAGGTTCTTTGTGGTGTATGGTCAGCCAGAGGTGGAGGCTCACATTGCTGGTTGAGAAACCTTACCTAGGACAAATAGAATAAAAAGCCCCAAAACCTAAAGAATTTTTTGGTTTGTTTTCTATTTTAGTTTGTGATGTTCTTCCTCTGATAATTAATAATCCTGATGTACGACTTCCTGCCAGCTTGTTATATAAATATCTGAATAAAGCAGCGGAATTTTATATTAACTATGTAACTAGATCTACACAGACAGAAAGCCAATATCAAGGTAAGAATATTTTTACAAAATTAATCTTTCTTAGAATGTATTTTAGTAAAAAACGCATTATTTTTATGTAATGTAACATGTAGACAACGATTAATAGTAGAATTTGATGTTTCTTAGTTCTTTGATTCCAAAATACCCCATAGTGCTTCAGCATATCTACCGAGAGGTAGGACAAAATGTCCAAGATGTCCTTATCCAGCCTAGCAGCTCCCTTGTATGAGGAGGCAGAAACGCCTACTACTGCCTGTTAACCTTCTCAGTAAAGAATGGTTACCTTAAAAGCTCTGACATAATTTTTACATCTTCTTTTGAAAATTGATCAATTTGTTTGATTTCGTTATAAAGAGAAAAATGTGCTGGTTTTCCTAGGTTCACAAGATTCCTCTGATATTATGTCTCCAAGCAAGCGCAGCTCTCAGAAATATGTAATAGATGGTCTCACAGAGAAGTCATCTCAGATTACAGATCCTTGGGAGAGGCTATTTAAAATATTGTCTGTAGTGGGAATGAGGTGTGAATGGCAGATGGATAAGGGAAGAAGGTAAGAAAAGTGTACTTTCCCAGGTATTTCTTCTCAAGGAGAATTTGGCTTTTTAATTCTGAAGGAGGTACATCGAAGAAGGATTTTAACACAAGAATTTTCTGTGAGTTCACAGCAGCTTTTCTTTCAAGACTGTACAATATAAGGCAGAAATGTGGCTCTGGACAGCACTTTCAAGTTAATCTCTAAACTGAATTTTTCATCATAAAAGTCATACATAAGAACTATAGTACTGTCAGGTGTCCTTCCCTATGTGCCTCACCAAAGAGAAATATGGTAAATGTTCAGTGAAATTTTACTAGCATGTATTCCCAGCTTCCACTGACTTGAGGTGGGGGGATGTTCTCAGCAGAAACATTAAGATTTTGGTATTCACTGTGCATTCTTTCCTTTAGTTTTGGAGTCTGTGTAGCATCCTGAATTCTTTTTACCTCTCTTCCTCTCAGAAGTTTTGGTGACATTTTGCATCGAATGAAAGATCTCTGCAGATACATCAGTAACTTTGATAGTGATGCCCATGCTAAATATAAGAATCAAGTAGTGTATTCCACGATGTTGGTCTTCTTTAAAAATGCGTTTCAGTATGTCAGCAACATCCAACCATCGCTCTTTCAAGGTTAGTTTCTAATATTTCAACTTCTGTAACAAGTGCATTGTGATTTCATTGCTAATGCCTGAGAGATCTTTTCTCATTAGCCTTTTGAAACGGTCATCTTACAAAGTGTTATTGACATGGGTCTTGTTATAATTCTCTGAAACCATTGATCTTACCAGGAGAAGTGTTTCATAACAACTGCTGTAGTGGATCAGACCAAAGATCAGTGTAACTATAGTGGCTTCAGCCTTGGCCAGCAGAAGTTGCCTAGAAGGGAGAAAAGTAACAGACCAGACATCATGAGAAACATTTCTAGGATTGATTCTTACTCTTCCATCAGCATCATGTTTCTTTCATTTTCTCCTCTGATTTTTTTTTCTGAGAAACTACTGGTGTTTCCCTGCTTTCCTTCAATCAAAATATTCTACAAAGGCTTCCATTAGATAACTGAAGATATTTTTGCATTGGGAACACGCAACAAATTTATAATAAGGCAAATAAAAGCTGAATAGGAAAAGATTTCCTGAAATTAACAAGCTTCCAACTTGGCTTTCTTTGTATAGTTCAAGCATAATCTTCAAGGTGTGCTTTGCATATTAATCCTAACTTGCAATTAATTTGTAAATTGAACGTTTAGCATATGAGTGTTATCTGTGTGTTTTCCTACCCACTCAAATTTGCATTTGGGACATATCAGATTGCTTGGAACACCTTGAATTGTTTCTTCAGGGATTTATTGGACTTTTCAGAGGTGGCCCAGAAGCTGAGGGAAGTTCTTTAATCTCCAGTTTGTTAGAACTTACTGAAATAAACAGCATCACAAATAGGAATTTTCAGCTCTTAATAATGTACATTTCCTGCTTTTTCACTAACTGACAGGGAATTCCTTGGAATGATAACAATTGTCACTGTAGGTAATTAGTACTTATTAACACTACAATTACAGATTCATGATAAAATTATAATTTTAATTCCATATGTTGTGATCATAAGTTTCATCACATTTTTCTGCATGGAGCAAATGATCATTTGACTGAGGAAGCAGTCAGTACAAAATGATGGGTTTTAAGCAGCTGTGCAGAATGTTGGGTAACCAGTTGAACAGTGTCAGTAGATAGCTAAGCTCAGAGGACAGATGACATGGTAACCTGTGTGCAAAGAACATGCAGTCACTTTAACAAATACAGGAACTAATGGAGTTGAGTTTTTTATTCTGTCTAGAGGAAAGAAGAGTAATGGTGGAGCAGGAAGATGCTTCAACTGTGCATGTAGTTCTAGCTGCTTGATTCTGAGTTGAGGAAGAAATTAAGTAAAGAACTAGTGAAAATGTTCCTTTTTAAGTTGTACAACTGAATATTTCAAAACTAGTGTTTTCAGACTGAACTACCAAAAAAAGAAAGTATTTTGATGTAGCAAAGTGCAGTCCCTTTGATGCAGTGTTTTTGGTATCCTCTGTCATTTCCTGACATCAGGAAAGTATTTCCGAAACATCTTTTACTCATTTCTGCTTTAGCATTAAAGTCCAGTGATATTCAGTGCCTTTCTTAGCCTTTCTATCATTAAAGTTTTTCCTCCTTCTCTTTGGAGGGTTTACTGTAGAAATGTAGAATCCTACATATTTTAAAAGCATGGTGGTGGGGAAAAATGCTGTCTTCTCCTTAATCTGTAGCTCTGAGATTAGATCTGTGACTTTCTTCTCATGTGCCTGGATTTGCAAGAAACCTCTGGAGGGAAAACTTTTCAATGCATTTCTCTTACATAATTCATATCTGCTTTGCTGGAGACTTTTTAAATGAATGAGGCAATTCACATCTCTCCTAACTTTCAGGCTGCCTGCAGGCTTGGCAGGAGTTGCTGTTTGGGCTGATGCCTTTAGGGGTTTATTTACAACACTTTCTGCTACAGAACAGTTAAAAACTCTGTTAGCTTACATTCTAGAGCCTGGATAGACAGAAAAACACAACACTGCTCTTGGTATGGCTGTGTAACTTTCAGTACTGTAAGAGGTCTGCAGCCCCAGTCAAGGGTGAGATTAGGTTTTGGTTTTGTTTAGGACTGGAGGTTTTGGAATCTCTAGTGCGCTTAGGGTACTGAGAAGAGAACACTTCTTGGAAAGCAGAGCACTTAGGTAGCTTTACTTTAAATCAGTATGAGTAAAAGAAAAACCCATTCTTTTCTCCTCAAGTGTTAGAACTAGGCAGCTCTTGAGGTTCTAGCGAGGAAACTCTTCCAGCATCCCAGTTGTGGTACTTTCATATGTATTTCTCATGGATGCCATCTTCTGGATTACGTCTTGGCTTTATTTTCAGTTTGCATAGGATAGATTCCGATATAGTGGAATACATGATGGTACAGGAGAGGTGATTTCAATCTGTTGTAGCCTTTGTGGAGGGGACATTTTGATGGTGGTATTTAGTTTGGACCTAGTCAAAGGAGATAACCTTATTTGTTAAGTATACCAGGTTGGTTGTTTCTTCTAACATGAACTTCTGTTGTATAGGACTCCTTACACATCACTTTTGAGTTGATAGGAAACCTTCAGATAGGTTCTTTTATGCCAATAGATGAAATAGATGAAGTAGATTGTCCTTCTGCTAAACTCTCAAAATAGTTCTTTGCAGTTATGAATGAGGCCTTAGCCTCACATCTTTCTGCAAATAGAAACAGAAGAAAAGCACAAACTGAAAATACTTGTCTGCACTACTATCTTATGGGACAGATTTCAAAAAGAGAAAAGAGATTAATGGATTTTCCTTTTCCTTTATATTTCTCTTTGTCTGAGCTTTCCACATCTATATACAACTTGATTGTACAAAAGGAGGAAGTGTTTTTGGAAGGAAAGCTGTCTCATAGTGATCATGTACCAATGTTGTTTGAGATTAAGTATTGTTCCTATTTTATATTTAATGAAACTTTAGCACTGGGGTTTGAAATAACAGCTACCAGATCCCACCAGGTGTTCTGTGACACCAGTGAAAGTAAAAATTGTCTTCTGTGTTTCAAATTGAGGCTTCTCTAGAGACTATGGAGAGTGAAGATGAGCTCTGGCAGTCAATTAAAGGTTTAATTCTGTTTACTGAAATCACTGGGATCAAAGCTGACACTGAGTGATCCTACCAGGGAAATCTTGTCATAAAATATACTCACTTCTTCAAGGCATCAGTGCCTGTCAGCATATTGCTTTAGTTTCTCATGAGAATGTTTTGAGAATATTGCTGTGCTTTGCCATATTTGTGGCTGTTAACTTCAGAGCCATTTGCACTATTCATCTATTGAATTATTATACTTACATAAAAGCAGATAATACTTGATGAGAGAACACCTGCTGCCTAAGTATATCTTGTGACAGCTCCATACCAAAAGGATTCAAAAATATTCTGAAGCTCTCAAGCAAACTCTCATGTCTGACCTTTACCATAAGGCTGCTTTGAGGAAACCATAGCTTTACCAACATAGTTTGAGCTTATGCAACTTAAGTGACTTTATTTCAGATTGTTTTCTCTAGTATTAGAGTCATTACTTGTGAAGGAAACAAAACCAGCTTGCTGTAGGCAGGAGTCCTTTCAGATCAGTTTAGAATAATTGTGAATTAATGTGTCTTTAAATCCAGGTCCAAATGCTCCAAACCAAACCCCACTGGTTCTTCTCGAGGATGTATCCAACGTCTATGGTGATACAGATATTGATCGTAACAAACACATACACAAAAAGAGGAAACTTGCTGAAGGAAGAGAAAAAACAATGGTAACTTTTCTAGACTTTTAAATTCATAGCAAGAATGGCACTGGTACTGGAATTCAGACAATAGTGGTTTTGACATAGATGTAATAGACATATTTTTAGAGCTATGCTGGAATAGCTCAATTTTCAAAGAGAATTTTTTTTTCTAAAGCCAGCAAGAATAAAACAATTTTTGCAGCAATTGCTGTAGACACATATGTACTGCTGTGAATATTTTAACTTGAAGGAGTTCATCAGAGGCTGCAGAAACTCTTAGAAAGGTAGCTATAGCAGTCAGATGTTCTACAACTAAACTTCTGAAGTAATTGACTTTTCATGACTGGAACTGTCAGTATATCTACCGCTTTAGTGGTAGAAAACCACCAGGATACTGCCTATCATACTGTGCCCCTGAGTCTCTTAGTACCAAAACAGGTCTTATATTAAAACAAGCTAAGCAAAAAATCACTTAAAGGCACTTACACTAGGACCTTGGTATCTCTAATACATAATTGTTTTCTTGTGTTTAGTGGAACTTCTGTGGTTTTAAGAGTCCTTTGAAATAAGTATAAATTAAGAAGTTAATCTTTTTGTTTTAAAATGACTTTTAAGCAGAGCTCAGATGATGAGGATCCTTCTGGGAAGGCACGAAGTCGCCATATTACAGTAAACAAAGCAGATCTTGCAAACTCCATCGAAGTATTAGAGAGCTTCAAACTGGCAAGAGAAAGCTGGGAGCTGCTCTGTTCTCTGGAATCACTTGACAAAGGTAAGGCTAACTGCAGGCAGAGTTGCATTTATGCTTCATTGCTCTGCATAGAAGTAATTTTACTGTTGTTAAAATGGAATTCCTGTCAATTATGAATCCTGAAAATTGAAATTGCTTTGGCTCCTGAGAATTTTTGATAAAAGTTCCAGTAAGGAGCTCTATCAGTTGTGTTTCTGAATATTTTGTTCCTGTATTTCATTTCATTCTTGATGTAGCTTTGCTTATTCACTTCCACTTCTGTTGGAGCAGTTGTTCGGTAGTAGAGCTGATAATGCTGAGTGAGGATGTGCTGCTAATGGCTGCCTTAGTTTGTGCTTAAGAAGATGTGTGTTTACTCTGTCTCTTCCTTTCTCATAATATCTGGTGTGATAATCTTGAAAAAAATTTCTAAAAAGCAGGGAAATAGTACCACCTAGCTGCTTTGAGGTTTGTTGGACACTGTGAAGAGAAGTATAATCAAAATCTGAGTGTGTAGAAAGAGAGTATTCTATATTTGAAGGATTTCATACTCTTACTGTGTTGGCGGGTTTTTTTTCCAATTTTAAATTGAGCTTTTTTATATATAGAATTGATTTTTAACCCAAAGCTATGAAATCCTTTATTTTCTCTTTTTCTTCTCTAACCACTTATGCAGAGTTCACCAGAATTTGTTTGTCATGGAAGACAGAGAGCTGGCTTTGGTTAAGAGTCTTTCTTACAGACATGATCATCTACCAGGTAAAAAAAGAAATACAGTATAAACTAGGAAAAACAACACATCTTGTCACTGCCCTGCAAATGATTGATCCACACTCCTGTACATAGCCCATCACTGGAGAGTGGTAGGCTAGGTTAAAATTTTGAAGGCTTATTGCTTGGACACACTGTTTTGAAAGCTTTCTGTAAGGGAATTTTTAGTTCTCTTTTTCTACCTATTGTATACAGAAGACCCTAACAGTATTGTTTTTATATCCTTTTTTAAAGGGGCAGTACAAAAAAGCAATCAGCAGCCTCCATCACTTGGCAGCTCTTCAGGGCTCTCATTCTCCACAGCAAATTACAGGACAAGGATCTCTAGAAAATCAGAGAGCACTAATCCAGTTAGCGTCGTGCCACTTTGCCCTTGGAGAATATCGGGTATGTACAGCAGTCCACACAATGGTCCTTCATCATCTGGCCCTGTGGTTCCCACTTGTCTTCTTCCTTTGAATTTTCCTGCTTTCAAGAGGGTATCAAGCATAAACCAGGGTCTACTGAAAAATCCGTGCTTCAGAGGAAGAATTACACTTCCTGCCGTATTAGCTGACTATCCATTAGCAACTCTCTTTTACATATATATATATATAATCTATTTGGTAGTTAAGATTTGAGAGTTTAGTTACAATTTTTCATAGCTACAAGTGTTTGAGTTGTCTGTAAATATAACCTTAAATTTGAATTCTTTAACTTTATTGAATCAGTTCTTAAAATTGAGGGGAAATTCTTAGATATAGGCTTCATATGGAAAGAAAAAGTAAAGAAACTTCTTTAATTGTCTTAGAAAATAGTTATCAACTAACAATGTAAGAGGCTCTAGATCAATATTATCTGACCTGACCTCTGAATTTGCTTTACTTTTGCAATACATATTTTGTGGTTTTTAATATTACAGCCATGCATGGTGGTCTGAGTGTCAGCACTGATAATAAAGTCTGTGTCTCTTAGAATCTAATATCATCCTACTGTTATTGGACAAGTGCTTTTGTCCCTTCCAGTTTAGTACTTTTTCACTGAAAATGTGATCATCTATCCCCAGACCTCCTACTGTCTCTAGGAAATAGCATTAAAAATTCATTGAATTTCTGTCATGCTGTCAGATTGCCATTTTCCTTTCTATTTTTACCATGAACAGAACAAGCTTTACAAACCTATTCTAAGAATACATTTGAAAACTTAATCCTTCAAAATAAAATAGGTGTTGATTGCAGTTTTTGATCTGACACCCTTGAAATGAAGAATGGCAATACATATTTTTTCACAATTAAAATTATATATGTAGGCTCTCAGAGATTGTTAAAGGACAGCTCAGTCTTTTTGCTTAGCCAAACTATGCTGTATATTAAGTCCATTCAAGTTCTAGCAGAGAATTTTGCAATTTTTTTTTTCTTTTGTGGTGTCTGAAATTTTTAATAATTATTAACATACCTGAATTTTAAGAACTTTAAATTTAGCATTATCATGTCCCTTCTTTTTATAGCAAACATGTGAAAAAGTGCTTGACCTCATGTGCTATATTTTACTTCCAATACAAGAAGGAGGTAAAGTGCAAGAGGAGCAACCTAAAGTCAAGTCTAAATTCAGGAAAGGTATGGAGTTGCTACTACCCTAAACTCAGTGTCAGTTCATGTGTTCTGGTTGAGTATGTAATTATTCTCATTTTGTATTATGAAAACAGGAAGTTTTTTTATCCCTTCTTGTTTTGTATTGTGGTTTTCATGCTGGTACCTCTTAAAGTATATTGGTGACAGTCCTACCACAGGACAAGAGAAATGAAGAAAAAAAAATTAAAGTTCAACTTTTGAATCATTCATAATTTACCTTCAAAGCTTTCTTCCCTAATTGAGATTGGCAATTGTAGATTTGTTCTGCTCCACTTGAATTTCTTTCAAACTTAGATAATCATGAGACCACTAAAGAACTGTTCTGTTGCAGGGTCTGATTTGAAGCTTTGGCCGTGTACCAGCAGAGCTATCATGCCTTACTGCCTTCATCTGTTGTTAGCTTGTTTCAAGGTAAGATAAGGTCGACTGGGGTTTCAAGTTCTTTCCTGTCTCTTTAAGGCCTGGTTTGCATACCTGGGTTCCTGAAGCTGCATGGCCTTATCCCAGTGCTGTGACTAAGTGCAAAGGGCTGTGCCTCAAGTCCTTCTCACCTAAATGGGTTGCTGAACGATCTTTTTTTGGAGGGGGTAGTGGAGTGTTGATGTGGGACGGTTTGATTTCTCTAGTTTTGAGCAGAGCAGATAGAATTAATCTCAAAATTTTTGTCTCTGTTCAGACTTCCCTTTATATAGGTCAGTGGAGAGAAATTGGTATCTTAGCTGGAAATTTCCAACCTACTTTAGAAGTGTATTTCATTTTGCCTTAATACATAATTTTTAAAGAACTTCTGTATTTGCACGGATGTAGGTGAGATGAATCCCATATATTTATAAGAGCAGCATGTGTTTCCTGATTGTCTCAATGCCATTTTTTCCCTGAAGCTCAGAGCTTTCACGGACAGCAGAGATGACATGGCGCTGGGCCACGTAGTTGTTCTGCTTCAGCATGAGTGGCCAAGGGGTGAGAACTTGTTCCTGAAAGCCATCAACAAAATCTGCCAACAAGGAAACTTCCAGTATGAGAATTTTTTCAACTATGTCACAAGTATCCTTTCTCTAACCAAGAATGTCACATCTTGTGCTGTAGCATTGAAAAAGCTGTTAAATAGTTTCAGTAGTAGCTCTTTCCCTGAATCATATTTTGTATTTATTTCCATACCATGAAAGCCTCTTACAAAAAGTCAAGCACACAACAGACTGTAAATATGCTTCCTGTCACCTGTTCTGGCACTTGAGAGTACTCTTAAGTACGTTGCCATTGCACTTCGATTCAGAAAACCAACAGCATAACCTGCAATGCAGAAAAAGGAAGTAAAAACAGTCAAGGAATTTGAAGAAATAAACTTTCTTTACCTCTGACTGTGGATATGAAGAAATGAAGAAAGAAAAGAAATTACCTGATGGTTTTGCACTTTAAAAAGCCATTTCTCATAAATTTGTGGAGGATTAGGAATACATCCCTGTTATCCTTGTCACTTTTAAGAATGAGGTACTTCAATAGCTGTTCAGTTTGACTGTCCTTTCAGCAATGTGGCTTCAGATGTGAGGGATAAGAATGAACGTTCTCTATCATTGTTTCCCTACTCAAATCTTTAACGTTTTTCTCAGATATTGATATGTTGGAGGAATTTGCTTATTTAAGAACACAGGAAGGAGGGAAAATTCATCTGGAATTGCTGCCAAATCAAGCAATGTTGATCAAGTAAGGATAAAAAAGCATTTACTGTTTTCTTTGGAAAAAAAAAAAGGGAGTATGTTCTGGTTGTCTTTGCTTTTATGTTATCTTCTGGATAGTTTGTCATGTCTTTGAGCTTAAATTTAAGGAGTTCAAATAAGGCCTTGAGTTTCTTTTTCTGACTCTCCTGCTGATCTGTGAATTCCTTTTGGGGGTTCTTCAACTTCTGCTTTTACAGAACTTTATTTCGGAGTGTGGCATTTGCTTTAGAATGATTCATAATGAAGTTATTGCAGTATTGCTCTTTCAACCAGACACTTGCACTTCACAGGAATTCTTTGAATAATTAGGCCTGCAAGGTGTTGTTACTAATTTGGCTGAACAGTAACACCGAACAGAAAGCACTATTCCTTGTAAACAAAGTTATGAAAGACCACGGAATGATGAAAAACTTTGGTATAAAACATAAATTAAATTACACTCCAGCTACACTCTAATAACCTTTCTGTTAGAACTAGCAGGTCATCTCTTGCCGTGTACTGAACAATCTTATTCTAGTTAGCTTATTATGAGATGCTAAAGGAAATTAATAATTTGGATTAACTTCCTAGGTGTTCTTACTTGTTCAGTCTTGACTCGGAACTATCTGCTGCAGGCTTTTGGTGGCAGTGTTTTGGAATATCCTGGTTGTTTATGAGAATATGATATTTTGCTTCATAAGAGGGGGACTGCTTAAAGTTTGTTGAAATTCCACTTTGAGTCAATGTATTCTGGCTATTCATTAACTAGAAATGGGCTGAAGTTTTCAAAATGGGAGCCTAACGTCAGACAACAGGATCCAAACTTGGATTAGTAAATAGATTTTCCAAAGTTCTAGGTAACCAGCATAAACATGAGATGCCAAGTGTAATTAAAGAAAAGTAGAAATTCAAATGCTTACTTATGTGACAGAGAATTTTCTCTTTTAAGGTCTAGATTTTCAAACTCTTACCCTTGCTATATCTCACTGCTTGTAACCTGCTGTATGAAAACAAGCATCAGGATATGCTGCACCACATATCATGTTAAGTAATAAGCTTTCTCAGCAAGAGGGCTTAGCACTGAAGACTCTGCCTGGTAACTTCTCACCTGCTCTCTTGATTTCTTTGCAATAGTTCAGCCCTGTTTCTCTCGGCTCTGTTTGGATTGGCGTGGTAGCTGTTACTTTCTGTTCTGACCCCACCAGTCAGAAATAGGTAGCAAGACGTTTCTAGCAAGACAGAATCTCTCTTTGACCTCCAGTTGATCGGTGTTATGTTTCCTGAATGATGGAAATGCTTGTAGAAGGGCAGTCCCTTTCTTTGTGCTTATTGAGCCAAAACAAATACCCTGTCCAGCTGGAAAAGCTGTGTATAGTGTCTTTTATGTGGGTCAGATGTGTAGGACTGGAAGCACTTCCTCGGAGAGCTGATGGAAGGGATAGTTCAGGGCGTAGGCCACTGATCGGAGATGACATCTATCCCCTGGTACCACAGATGTTTTTTTAGCTGGACTGGCTGTGAGACCCAGGGGTGGTGTCACCCAACAGCGTTGACCTCGGCAGTCCTGGTTAGCTCACAGCTTCCCCCAGCTGGGGTTTTCAATAAAGTGTGCCAGCATAGCCCTCTTTCCTGGGACATGGTTTGTAGGTAGGCTCAGTATCTGCAGACTGCTTACATCTTTCAAAACTATCACTAGTTCTTGTTGGATGAGCTGCTGCACCATGCTCTCAAGAATTAGCAGAGGCAGCTCAGATGCTATTCAGTCATTCTCAGAAAGACTCTGAGTTTGCCACCACAGGCCAGACATTAAGCAGTTGTTCCTTTGTCTGATCTTTGCTCAGCATAAATGTAGCAATCATGCATCTCAGATGATGGAAAATGTATTTCAGATATTGTATGTCTTTTGCAGGGACTTTTTTTTTTTTTTTGATGACTTATAGGACATTTCTCCCCCGTTGAATTCCATATTCTTCCAGTACTTTTTTCTAAGTACCTTGTACTTCATAGGAAATTATATTCATTTTTCTGAAACCAGCAAAGCAAACTGCAGTGTGGTTTTAAAAAGCTGAAGTAAGATCTTGGTAGCCTGCAGACATACAGTTGGGTTCTGCAAAATATATATACAGGTTGTATGCTTTCCCTTTGCTTGTATTCATTGTAGGAATAGGAAGGCCCATGGCTTTGGGTTTCACTGGTGATATAGCCAGCTCATTCTGTTTGTAGTGTCAACAAGATTTGTTCAATGACCTTTGAATTGAGCACCACTAAGTGCTTTTGAACTCCCTCTAGACAAGCCAAATTTCATAGTTTTACTGATTATACATGTCAGTAGTGGCAGTGTTAGCTGGTGAGGTTAAAGAGAAAAAGAACAATATGCAAGAAGTTGCTGCTTTTTACCTTGCTTCTCTGTTTGATAAAACTTACTCTAATTAATCTAATAGTAGCCTGTCAAACTGCATAAACTTCATCTGAAACTGAGTGTTCTGCCTCTACTCCATTCCCATCACATCTGTCCTTGGGGACAGAGAAGGAAAATCTCAGTTGGTTTGAAGTGAAAAGAAGTATCTTGAAAAAGTAATTTTTATTCTGATTGTGCACATGGGTACATATAGTTCTCACTGCAGATCTTGCAAACAGTAGTGAACACAAAGTTGCACAGAATCCCTTTTGCAAACATCTGCCACTCTGAGACCAATAACATCTTACTGGTCCTTTGTATTATCTGTTCCCCGTGTCCATTTTTGCAAGTACTGGACTCATTCATGCCAAGAACTCTTGAAAAATTATCTCATTTTATTGAATAATTTTTGTGAATATTTTATTTCAGGTTATTGTAGCCATATTAGAGTGTTAAGTGTCCCATCTTCATTTGACTTTTATAAGCATAGCTCTCCATCCATATCTGTTAATAAATTATAGATATAATGAAAATGCCCATCTGTGAGATCTGAAGGTAAGCACCTAACTCAGTATAATAGCTATGTAAGTGTGAGTTTTGTCTCTCTGCTCCCTTCTGAGCATCTATGGGGGTGAATGATGCACTCAGTAGTCAGGTGCCTAATAAGATTTAGGTGACATTTTGAAAGACTTAGGTTAAGAAACTAGACCTGTACACTATATACCAAATTTCTCATTTCTCTTTTTCTTAGGTGGGGCATTGGATTTGCTCTAGGTTGGACATGTTATATTGTTATAGATAACACATAAAGATAAGAACTTCAGGGAGGGGACAAACTGTCTTTCAACTGAGACACCTTTTGGGGGTCAGTTCATGTGGCCCTGGTCATAAATAGGAGGTTGCTCTGAGCAGGTATTTGTACTCTGACATTGTGCCATCCTCTAACAGCCATTTTTTTATGCAGTTTGAATTTGTAAAGGTGAAAAAGGCCATCTGTGGGCTAATGAAAAGATACTTAGGCAACCTTTAACAAACACCGTCATGTACTCAACTTGGCCGATACCCTCTGTGCATGCACTCGGCTTGGGCTCAGCAGCAAACCCCTTTACTCCAAGTTGTGATCTCTCCCAGATTGCTGACATGCTCTTGGCAGCTCTGGAGGGAAGCTCTGGTATCTGCAGTGCTCCTCTGATTAAATCTTTTCTGGCTGACATGCTTCCTGGGAAGAGCTATGACAGTTCATCCTAGTACTACTGTGTATTGTTTTGCACCTGCTGCTGTCCTTTTCCCCCAGTGTAACTCCAAAAATATGTGTATGTATTCAGACCACAGTTGTAGAACAGCCTTGCAATGAAATCTGGGGATATTTGCATGTTCGATGCTGTTAGGGTCCTGCACCCCTTTGGCTGCTCGGTGATCATATTGCTATGTGAGCTCACCCTAGTTTTTTTGTTGCTCCTTTTTCTGGAGAGTTGTTTTGCACCGGAGGGGGAGTTGGTGTGTGGGTGTTTGAATGCTGCTATTTGCTGTTTTTTAAAGGACTTCTAGCCCTCCCATGGGGTTACTGCAGCAGGAATTCATACCTGTGCTACAGCCCAGCATACAGACTGCTGACAGGTACCAAGTGGAAAACCCCCGCTCATAGTGTGCTGTGTTTTGTCAACATGTTTTACTGCCCATGGTTTTCAGCAATTTGTTACTTAATATTTATCTTTTTTTTTTCCCTTCATTTGTGCCTACATTGCCTGGCAAACCATGTTGTTCTATTATAACATTTATTTTTCTTTTTCCCATAAGTTGCCAGTATCCGTGTCCTTTCAATTTAATAATCACTATTGAATTTAAACAGTAATGTAGAAATACTCCAAAATTATACTGATGTTCGATCATATATTAGCAAGAGTATAGCCCTTCCTTCTCAAGATACTGGTTACTGGATCCATTTGTAGCTACTTTTCCTTATTTAGGTTGTTCTGAATTCTCTTTTCTGTTTTCCAGCTCTAACATGACACACGTCTTCCAAAGCGCCGCTGGCCCGCTCAGTAGCTGTAGGTTGTGTATTCTGCTTTAGGTTGTAACTGACCATAGCACTTGGCTGCCAGCAACGTTTAAAACAGTAAGGACTGAAAACAGGGCTTATCCCATAACCTCTGAATATGCTGGAGTGTTTTCAGTGTGGTTTTGCTTCACTTAGCCTAGCTCATTAAGGAATTGCCCAATAAGCTCCAGGCTAGTCTCCTCTTTGCCTTTTTCATGTGTTGCAGAAGTCTCCACTGTTTTGGCAGAGAAGTCTCTTCTCAAATGCCAGACTTGCTTATTTAAGTGGAAGTTGGGTGGTATAGTTGGTGAGGGTAGTTCTGAGATTTTTCCCTTTCTCATTTCCAGCATCTCTGGATTTGCATAGATGCCCTCACCCTTTATTTTGTATTTTCTTTTGTCTTTCAGAGTGCTTGCTGGGTTTGGACCAGCTCTTCCCTTCTTACCTATGACTCAGGACTTGTCTCAGCATTAGCATTATGCTTTTCTCTCTGAATTAGTTTATCCTTCTCCTTCACTAGTGTTAGGGCTCTCTTTCCAGGGCATATCTTTATTTCCCCTTCCTGAGTAGGGCTTGCAGGTAGATGTTACAATGTCTTGATCTTACTTGTCCAGTTCTGGACCAGTGCAAGTGAAGTGTAGTGCTTTGGTGCTGCAGAACATTGTTTTAAGGACAAAATTTAGGTGTTGAGTGCTACAGGCCAGTGCGAGGACAAAGAGCTGTTCAGATGAACGGCCTTTACAGGGCAATATCCCATGAGTTTCCCCAGCCAGCATTGCTTTAGCTTGCTCAGTTTTGTTCTGTTAAAAAACAAGTCCTGAACTTCTGCTCAGAATAAATGTAATCCCGGCCTGGTGTCTAGAATCTCCATAAGAGCTGGCTTCTACTGATGCAGACTCACAGCCTGTCTTGATTTGGGTTTTATGAAATGTTCACTATGCCTTTCGTTAGTCAAAGCATTATCAGCGCCCCCAGGATCATATAGCTCCTTCCTGCACTTTGATACTGGTAGAAGATGCCCTCTGCTCTTCATGGTGGCACCCTTCCTCCAGAGAAAGCAAGTTCATCTTGCCACTCTTCTTTCAACCCCAACCATTTAAAGAAGTCATTCCAAGGAAAAAGCAGCCTGGGCAGCAAAAGTAGAGAAAAAAAATATTCCTTTCCCAAGCAAGGAAAACTCTGTACTTGCTCAGTTGAGAGAATAGATTTTCCTGTTAGCCAAAAGAGCAACATTATTTCCTCCCCAGCAGTTGTAGCAAAAGCAGTGAGAACATAGACTTTTAATGGAACTTCTAACTGTTAAAAGAATTGTAAGCTACTAAACACATGATTTTTAAAAAATAGCATAGCACGGGCTATTTGACTCTCATTATATAAGCTCAGATATGGACAAGAAATATATAATAAGTGACATGCAGTACCCCTTAAATTACTGTAGTCCACTAAATAACGATTATTTTATTTTGTCTGTCTCTCTTTCCTTCATGGCTTAAGGCATCATACAGTTACCCGGGGTATAACTAAAGGAGTGAAGGAAGATTTCCGCCTGGCCATGGAGCGCCAGGTCTCGCGCTGTGGGGAAAATCTCATGGTGGTCTTGCACAGGTTCTGCATTAATGAGAAAATACTGCTGCTTCAAACTCTTGCTTGAATGGACTGGATCATGATGCCATTTCTTTTATGGAGACAGAGGAAGGCTCTTAATTGTATGAACAAGCAGCATGGCAGTGGAAAAACACTTGTTCAGGGAGTCAAAGAAGTTCCCTATGAGTTACAGGTTCTGCAGTACACAAACACTACTCAGAGTTTGTTTGCTGCTTAGTTTTTTATGTGGGTAGATCAAACTTTATAAATAAAACTTTTTTTAAGAAGTCTTCTGTAATTTTCTACTTGTTTGTGGTTTTTTCCATAGTATAATACTAAGGTGTCTGTCTTAGTTCTTTCCATCTTTATACATACACAGAGAACACAGCAAGGTATTTCAGGTTTTTTATTAGCACTAGTTTGGTTTTCAGATTCAGGTCCCTTAAGTAAATCCTTGTAGAAAGAGGATTGCTTTGACTGAAATTGGGCAGTATCCAAGTGATTATACAAAGGCAATAGGAACTGGCCTTTCTGCACTCCTAGAGTGTAGCACATGAAACTCGGACTTCATCCATGCTAGAGGTATGTAACACAAAGGCCCAGAACATGCACAGAGGGGCTGCAAACCTGTAGCAGCAGCCTGCTGATTAATAAGCCAATAGAAGAGATTTTAGGCAGCGGGCTTCAGCAGGATCCTAAACCTAAGGTTTTGGTCCAAGGCCAAATTGGAAGAATATAATGAAGCATGATCAGCTGAGGGCACCGCTTTCCACAGCATGCTATGACACAGAGCTTTCCCAGACAGTAACTGCACCACCAACCCAAGCGCAGGGCTGAGGATGCTGCCAGTGCTCCTGAGTGGAGCCAACGGCCAAGTTAAATAAATGTGTGCCAGTAGCCAGAGGGGCACAGACATGTGACAGGTGCCAAGGATATATACAAACCCCAGACCACCTGAGGCAGGAGGTTCTGTGTCAGATGCAAGGACTGTTACCACAGGCCCATTCTGATAACCCCTGAGTCACCATCCCTTGCAGTTCCTTTCATGAACACCATCAGGCTCTCTTAGACTGCCCAACTGTATGTTCACTTTCTCTGTGTGAAGGAGGGAAATCAGTAAAATATTTACAAAAGACAGGAAACAGAGAGCAACAGCAGACTAGTAAGGTTTTGCTAAATAGGAAAATACTGTCCCTTTAGTCACATAAAAGTCTTGGTGACGACTTCCATGGCTCTGTAAACGTGAACTAGTATCCCTTTTTAGTTATACAGCCTAGCATGAGTGGCAATATTCCAGGATAATCCACCATATTTCAGGATAATCCACTTGCCTCATCAGAGTCTAGACCTGCTACACTTCGACCATCTCTATCAGATTTTCCAGAATATCCTTCTCCTGTAAAGTAAATATGATATTAAGACCCAAAGAGTTGTCGCAGTGAGGTTTTGAGTCAGATGCTCTGCATGGGATTGACTGTCTTGCATCTTCCACTTAAAAGGGAAATAGTTTTCAAACACTTCATGTCCAATGTAGACCAGGATTGAGTTCATTCCTGAAAGGAAGCACAGATCATGCCATCTGAAAGAGCAGGTAAGAGTTTGCTTCAGAGCAAGCAGGCTTGCTTTTAGAAGCGTGCCAGGCTTATAAAACAGAGTGGCACGGAGACAACAACAGCTAATGTTACTTGCCCTAAAGATGCTACATATGTGCATTTTCAAATACAGTCTGAGGGTTCTCTTCCCCGAAACATTTATTGAAAAGAAATACAAACAACCTTTGTGCTAAATTGAAAACACAACCCAATCAGTATCCTGCAATTGTATTAGTAAGGAGAATAATAACAGTTATTGTCTTCAGGGAGGACAAGTGCCAACCTATCTGGTCAGATCTGTTGCCTTAACAAACAAATGCTGATTGCCCTTCAAAGCTCTGGGATTTCTGGTAGGAGGTACGATACCATGCTGTCACCCTACCCATTTTCCTGTCCAGATACCAGACACCAAAGCTGCTGAAAGGTCCCCTCTGGTGTGGGTTTGCATTCTGTACTCATGTTCGTTGTGTGCCCAGTGTGGTTAAAACCACAGTGGGATACTTTGGGAGACATGCTTATCTAAAATCACAGAGACAGAACCTACACAGCTGCCCAGGGGATTTCATCTTCCACATCTTAAGAAGTGGTATTACTCTGTTGACAGGCCTTTGAGTTTCCCATTAAGTTACACAAGTCTCAGCAGTCCTTTCCAAAACCAGTTATGAACAGCTGTGGTATTTTGCTTGGTACTAGGCAGCTGTTCATTGGGACCTTAACTCGAGACCAAACTGAGAACTGTCATTAGGCAATACCAACAGCAGCTTCCAGGCCTTGTTTAAAGAATTGACTGTCCCTCTCTCCTAAATATCTGGTCTCAAGTATCCCAGTTCTATGCAAAGGTTCCACTCAAATTCATCATTCTGGAATCCTTCAGGTTACTTCATTCTAAATCCCTACTCTTTTAAAGACAAGGGAAGCGCAGAAAACAAAAAGATAGTATCAGTGCAGAAAGAATTGGAGGGAATATGTTTCCTGCTGTGATCTTAACTGACCTGGGTAGAAAAATGGAGCACCCGACCACAATTTCTTGACATCCACAAGGTAATATATCAGCAATAAGAGGATGAAAGCAAAGCAGCCTGTGGTTGTCACGTACGATATTGACCTACAAACATTTTCAGTAGAAGGATTAATATTTAAAGAACTATGTGATACAAAGCTCAATATACAAAAGGTAAAGTAGTACTTTAATATAATCATACTAGAAGTCGTATCTCTTTGCTTACCATAAGTTCTTGTTTATGGGAATAAACCCTTCTTCTTTAGAACATTTTGTCAAGATAGCAGAAATAATTCCCTGAAATAGAAAGTTGCTGAAGTTTATATAACTGTTGCAACGTGTTTAACTAACTTTGCACTGCATTACAATGCGTGTCTGTAAAAGAGCTACATAACTATCAGACTTACCATTAATATGCTCCATATGACGAACCGACTCATAATTTGTTTGTGCTGGTCTTTGTAGAACAAAGTAATTTTTCCCGCCTTATAAAAGAATTTAAAAAAATAATGTCCATTAATGTAATTACATTTCAAGAGCCAGCTATATTTGCCACCAGCTACCTGAGCAAAGACAGAGAACACTAATAGGATTTATATCAGCCAAGTGGCTGAAAGGCTCAGAATGAGGACTCTTTGCAAAGAATGGACACAGAAGAGGAAAGTAAGTAAATGCAACCCAATCAGCAATAGAGGTGCACCTTTTCTCCCTTCTCTACTATGTTAACACTGAGGAAGGGGAGAAGCAACTTTATTAGGTCAACACAATGTAACTTGAGCTCCATCTCCCTTAGCAAGGGTTGCATGAAGGAACACTACAGCCAGCCCCAACATCTTCTGCAGGGCACCATGTCACACCCTGACCTCCTCAGAGCATGTGCTCCTTTTCATACACCATTAAGAAAAGTGTCCTAATGACTCATTCCTCAGTGTCACACTTCTGTTCCAAGCTCTGCCCCACAGATATTCCCAACCAATTTGTACCCTGTGCTACATGTGGAAACATTCCTTTCCCAGCACAAGAGTTTCAGTTTGCTTCAGAGCTGCTGCACAGTCAGAAAAGCCAGCAGTGACTAACTAGAACTGCATCAAAAAGCATCGTGGTATTGCATTTCAAACACAGTGGTGAGCTGTGAGCTTTTGGTGTTGGTAACACCAATGTGGATCTCTGCCTCCCTTGAGTCAGGTAAGGTGAGCACACTCAGCACCTATGCAAGACAGCTAACACTGCACATCAAGCAGAAAATTAGCACTGAGGAACAAATACAGCTTCAACATTTAAAACACTTAAAATGGAGCTGTGAAATCTATGCATCTCTTGGCCTTATTTTGCAACATGCAGAGCTAGCCTACTCCCAGCATAAGCCCAATCTTAAAACAAACGAAGTTTCCAGGTGGATATTTTGAAAAATTCTTGTGTCCATCCCTTACAAAAACTAAGAAAAAGTCTAGGTGTATCTAATGCAAGTTACTGCCATGTTAGGTTCCACTTCTCTGACACTCACCTGAGGCTGTCATCCTGAAAGCATTGCTCTGGAAAATTTTTGTTAGAACCAGTCTCAGTCATAAGTAAAGAAACCCAGTTGCCTCCCCACTTCCAAGCTTCCTTCAAATCTTCCCATTATTGCATGCAGCCAGAAAGAAAAGAGGTACCTGCAGTCCCAAAAATGCCATAACAATGCTATTTATGGTCCCCAGGATCCCTTCAGGATCATATGGCATCGTTGTTTGGTAAGTCACCTTAGAGAGAAAACAGTTGTTACAGGGCACCTGAACAACCAATCTCCTTTCTCTTAAATCCCCTTGTATGTATCATTCCCAAGCCCCTCCTGACAGGTATGTTCAGTGCTTGCCTGTGGCTTCATACTACAAACCAAAAGCTACTTACACTTGAAGAGGGATGCTGATATATATGCTTTTCTCCAAGAAGCAAACGATCAATGTAACCAGCTGCTCCTCCAGTGCAGTTGGGATACTTTCCAAAGTCTCCAATGCCCCCAGGACCAAGATAGCCCCTAGGACAGAGGCAAGCAGGTTATAGCACACAGTGTTGGTATGCTCCATACTACTGGCCCAGCACACTAAATGCTCAATGTTTTCCCTGGCTAGAGGCACATGTTGATGGCATTGCAATGATCATATATTGCTGTACACAGACCTCAGGGAGGTTTTAATCCTCTTCTTTAGATAGAAAGGAAGAATGACATTACCTTTGTAACACCTAGTACTTTAGTACCAAAGTAAAGAAAGTTTTTTCAAAAGGTGAATGCTTCCTTTAACACTGCTGGCCTAAAAGCTCTCCATTCCGTCGCCATGGGTAATAAAATGTACTACTCAGTAGAAGAAAAACTATCTGATGCCCCACAGAAAGTAGTCCAAGAGCACAGTCTTACCTAGGACAATCTGGCACAGGTAACAAGAAGGTCAGGCAGAGCCAAATCACTTCTAAAATCAGAATGAAAATCCACTGTGGCCAGTAGGGGAGAATATCCTGCAAAGCAGGATATGGTGCTTCCTGCATGAGATGGAGGAAAGGGAGTATTAGCTGGCAAGTAAGAACCATGCCCTTGGGGACAACCTGTACTTCCTGGCAGGCAGTCCCCCAGATACAAGAGGGAGTTGCTGTCATTACAAAATTGGGTTCTACCAATAGACCTTTCATTTTCAAAAATAATTTCCAGACACTTAGTTACATGGGGAGGGCGGAGAGGATGGGAGAAACAAACCAAAACAAAAGCCCCTAATGTTTTTTAACTTGGAAAATGTCAAAAAGAATTTTGATTCATGAGTAGAACAAAAGCCTTTTGGGAAAACAGACTCTCAAAAGGCCAAAAAGCAGTATTACTTTCCCCTGCTGTGAAAAAACGCTGCCAAATTAGCTGGATGAAACACAGACCACAGGATTGAGCATAGAGATGCCTGTCCCTGGGCTCCCTTTGGCAATGGAAATTCATCAGAAGTGCTTTGGAATGCCTGCTTCTAAGCACCATCTGAATGGATTTGTGAAATCCTCAAATACAGCAAAGCTAGATGGAATAAAATGCAGACTGGAACACTGAAGGGTGCACGTTCCCCAAAATTTTTACCAGGTCAGACTGCACTACATATCAGGTAAGATGCTACATGTTTTCTTACCATTTCTCATGTTCTTTGTGCCCAAACAAGAGGAAAGGTGTCCAAACCCTACTCCAGTTTCAGTTGTCATCTCCCCACGTAACTCACCCAGGTCCCACTCTCAGCTCTTGTAAACAGAAGTTCAAGAGCAGCAACCACCAGGTATGTGAATCCCAGCCTCTGGAGCACCCCAGGAATACGCAGATTATCCCAGGACACTGGAAAACATGTAAGCAATGTGAAAGAGGAGTAAACACAGGCTCTTCTGTAAATATGAAAGCTACCCTTTCTCCAGGGAGAGCCAAGACACATTGCATCTGCAGGTAACACCGAACACCTCCACCCTGCCACCCCAACTTTCTGTAAATCATAATCCTGGGAAAGTCACTACTAAGACAATAGCAGTGATTGGCACAGGAGCCTGATAGAGAGAATTGCATCAGTGCAGAACTGAACAGCACTCTACAGGATACCATCAAACTGCCCCCATACAGCTGATCGGTACAGCAAGGCTGACACTGTTTTTGCAACAGCCCAGCCAAGGAGGCAGGAACAGCAGTTGCAGAAATGCAAGAAAGGGAGCTAGTTCCACTCACAGGGTTTAAGGCAGTAATTGGGATTGACAACTATGATTCCCAGCAGGATTAGCAAAAAACTCCTCCAGAGGATCTTCCTGAGCACCTGCCACTTGGAACTTCCCCACCTCAGCATGGAGCTCAGTGACAACGCTATTGATGTCCCCATGATGAACACAAACCTGGAGAAAAGAGCAGATGGAAAATGGAGCTGACTGATGTCTCATAACACTTGTGTGACAGCAAACACTAAAACTAACAAAGTTAGTTAACTGGCCCAACAAAATTTCACTGAGTGAAATTGGACAATTCTATTTCCTCTATTCCCAGGCTACTGAGCTTGCACTATGGGACCCTTCCACCTTTTTCAGTGGTCAGTTGAGGTAGGGTTGTAATTGCATTCTGGTCTTTTTCCAGCAATTCATATGCTACCAAAAAATTCCATTACTCAAAATTAAATTAGCATCTTCAGAACAGTAAAACACAAGCTGCAAATCTATGATTCAAATTCAGAACTGACCCAGTCCTCCCCTCTAGATTAGGTTTACAGTCCAAGACCAGCTCCCACCTCCAAAAGTAACCACAACCGGTGTAGAGAAGCATGCTAGGGGCAGATGGGATAATTGCTTCCCCATAAGATCATTGTCTGCTTATAGAAATATTATCTTAATCCAAAATGTACTTGGCTATCTTATCTACAGACACACCAGTCCAGCTTTGTATCTTGCCAGACTGACCGCCTTCAACACAGAAGCATGACAGTGAGCTTCTCGGGGACACTGCACTTCCACTGGCAGGATAATCCTGGGCCTCCCAATGACATTGACTGTGGAAGGAAGGAGGATGTGGGGCAGCAAAAACACTTAGCTCTTCTACTTTCTACTGGTTCATAAGGATTTTGTTGTTACCTGGAGGGACAGATTCAAAAAAAATTCACCCCTCCAAATACATTTCTACTTGGAGGCAAGGTGCACCCAATGTCCTGCTTGCAACCCTTAATATAAAGAATCACTTCATACAAGAAGTATTCTTCAGGAAAACTTACCATGGAAACACCAGATCAGCCACAGTTAATCCTACAGAGAAATACGAAGGAGCACATTATTTACCTTGAACCCTCCCTAAATTTTAACAATATTATTGTTGAGATTCTAGAGGAATTGCAGACTGCTTGCAATTACTTGATGTCCCCAAATCTAAAACATGTTACAAACAAAACTTATAAAGAGCTAATCATCTTGGTTCACTGCTTTTACCACTCTTCAAGAAGAGGGTCAGAACTCATTGCTGTGCCTTGGAAAAGATTTCAGGGATGGGATCCTTGCTGTTCTCCACTGGGGCACCACAATGCCCAACTCCTTCCCCATCAGCTTGTCAGTCAAGGCATTATGTTTTTACAGCACTGAGCAACATCAGCTTGACTGTGGTCATTAACACAGAAAAGTTGAAGATATGAACCTCTGTGACAAATGAAAAGGTTACACACAGACTGTGATGTGAAACCATCCCGTTGCTGTGTGATGAGCAGGACCATACACTTCTTTGTCCATTAACCTGACAGGCCAGACACCCTGCAGAGGCAAACTGGCACAGCATGCCAGCCTTCAGCTGAACAACAGCTCACTGCAGCAGCTGCAATGCTCACACTGCTGCAGTTAAAACCCAGATTAACTGTCTCAATTGTACTTTACCATTCCAACTCTCATGTTTGAAGAACCAGTATTTTCCTCCTCCATAGTTAACAAACACCATAATTACAAGAGAGAGCCTAAAAAGACAAGAAAAACACTAAGTATTGCATGTCAATTAAATACATATATATGAACACAAAGTTACTGTTTACCCCCACTAAAACATTTCTAACTGTGAGATTTGGTTTATTTTATTTTTAAAGAAAGATTTCCAAGGTTTCCAACAAGGTTTCCAGCTTTACTAAGCAGGAAGCAGTGTTTCAAAGATCACGGGTGGCAGCGAACTGAAGTAAGCTCCTTCACATAGCATTTTCACACTGAACACATGTTGTTCTTTTCCACCCTCTATCACAACTTTAATGTTTCTTCAAACTAGATCAACTGCAAAGTGTTTTGGAAAATCTGAAATTAAAACCTTGACTAACTTCCAAGTAAAAGAGACCACCTTGAACTGTCCATCTGCTATATATTTCCATACACTGTCAAGCCATCATTGGAAAAACCTCATTCCCCTTGGAAGAGTTGCTTTTGAGCAAGATCTTATGCTCACCCTCGGAACGTGTCAAGGGAATGCAGCCGCTGCCGAGAGGCTGTGCTCCATGAATGCGGGGCAGGATCACAGTTAATGGAGTCTGTTGTGTTTGGGGATCCAAGCTCCTTTGGGAAAAAAACAGACACACAAAGAGCAAATCAGCAGCTGCACCAGCTGCCTAAGGAACA
Source organism: Corapipo altera (assembly GCF_003945725.1). Classification (NCBI taxonomy): domain Eukaryota; kingdom Metazoa; phylum Chordata; class Aves; order Passeriformes; family Pipridae; genus Corapipo; species Corapipo altera. The sequence continues at coordinate 21,566,300 of NW_020884876.1, forward strand.
GAGGTCAGCAAACTCTAAACTTTCACAAACTCTGTCTTTATTCTCCCTGTCTTCCTTTTGTTTCCTCACTTGCTACCAATAACCTCTTCCTGGCTCCACCATATTGCAATAATGATTGCAGATGCTCCATACTCCACATTTGACCAGGTAGAAACAACAGCTCAGTAAAAAGAGCCTGTGCTTGAGACTCATGAGAGTTGGATCCAGTTCAAATCAGCCAAAGACTTGCCATCACTGTGAGTACTGCTTTACAACAGAGCTGAGCAAATCCAGTTGCTGACCCTCAAAAAGGATCCATCCTATCCCGTTAGAACTTGTCTGACACCACAGTGAGACTGCTTTGAGAGCTAAACTAGCAGAAAATGAATCTTTTTAAATGCAGGAGTGGCTTCTTTGCAACTGAGTTTCCTAAACTACTCTGATCAGCCTCAGTGACAGCATAAAGAAGCAGACCACTCTATCACAGTTATAGAGATGAAAAACTACAAGAATTGCTGCAGAGCTCTGCTTCCAAGTCTTTTTATTCTAGATGGGTTTGGACCAGGTTTGGCCTAGATGTGAAGTCCAGACTGTGATGAACTACCTACATTCTAGAACAAAACGGAGTTCACACAGAAATGCCAGCTCTAGGGGTACCAGAGAAATTCAGGCTTCGGTTTTTTGCTAAAATTCCTGTGTGTGGGAAGCAGACATGAAGGGTGTCATTTCTTCCCTTCCCTTACACTATGCCAGAAGGGGCCAGTATTTTCACCAACACATTTGCTTCAAGGGAACTACAAAGGGCACAAAGCTGTATGTTCAAAACTTGCAAGAGGTCTACAAGGGAATCCACTAAACTTGCATGGAAACCCATTCTAAACACTCTTCATTGACATAAAATTGCCTCTGACATCAAGACAAGATTTGCTAAGGGGAACACACAAAAGGGGAAGATGATTAGTAACAAACAAGTCTCCGGATAGTGTGTGTTTTCCTCAGAGATGAAAACACTACAGAATGCAAACTAAAGATAGTGTGGCCACTCACAGAATTAATCAGACGATCAGTTTCTCTGGGGTTCAGTTTCTTGTAAACCCAGTTTCTGACTGGATCAATTCTGAAAATTAGTAACAGTTTAAAACACAAAACAAGAAGTACTTTATAGTCAATTTCATTTTAATAGCAACTATTTAGCAGCATAAACCAAAAGTTCGGACAGTCCCTATTTCTGTTTTTACAGCTCACACAAGTACTGACATTCAGCCAGTACCTAGGATCTCAATTAAGTCCAGCTGTGTAATTACACTGACAAGCTCAGGCTTGGGGGTTTTATTCTTGAGTTGCTTACAGGCAAGGATGACTCATGCCATTAAGTACACAAGGTGGAAGGCTGCATATGCTACACACATTTAGGTCCCACTGACTTTGATTACTGATTCCATGCTAGACCCGGGAACAAGTCATAGGAGGGTGAGGCAGAGTGTGCATGAGCTTACAGTGGACATCAGCTGCTCTGCAGTAACTGCTCTGCTCACAAGCTAACAAGGCTGCAAGATATCCCTCAAGCAAAATCACATTGCCGTGCACTTATTATTGCACAGACAGCTACCACAGCGTAACTTGCACATGGCAACCTGATAATAGGACCTGATGATCTGCAAGCAGGGCTACAAGTGGGACTCTGAAGCATTACCACACTGTCGCGTGTTTTTAAACTGGTGGCCCCACTTCATGTGCGAGGAAGAATTTCTGTTCACTTACTTCATAAAAAGGCGCCCAACAATCAGGACAGCAAGGATCCCCATGTAAACCAGGAAAGCAAAGAGAATAGCTACACAGAAAGAGAAGAACACGACTCTTTAAATGATCTAACAAAATCATTCCACAACTTGGGCTTGGCCAAGCATGACACAAACATGACAAAAATCCCAACCCACCAATCATCACACCACCTTCTCCATGCAATAGACATCCCCAGCCCGAGTTCCAGAGGGAAAAAATCTCACAACAAACCCCCAGAACAACCCAACACAAAGGCAGGCTAGTTTCAAAGTGCAGCTCAGGGACTACACATGTTGGCATAAAAAAGGCAAAAATTGCTACTGCATTGCATCACAAGGCAATAGCGAGAGAGGAGCTGATGTGCTATATATTCTGAAGAATAAAAATAGAGATTTTGAAACAGCCTCAACATGGAGGAAACAGGGGAGTGGACAATACACCAAGTTTGCAAGCATGGAGAATTTTTCTTTACAGCTGGGAAACTGGAAGGACTGAAAAATAAGGTAATGTAAAGGAAAAGAATGGAAGAGACATAGTCAAGAGTTTGAAACAGTTCTGGAAAAGAGATGAACAAAAAAAGAAAAATGTCAGGTTTAAAATTAAAACCGCAACAACAAACAAAAATCCAAACACTGTGGGAATTGTTTCCAATTTTTTGAGAAGCAAGACAGAGGGAAGAAGAGGGAGGATTCTGTGTACATACATAAACATGAAGGGAAACAAACTAGCTATGACAGTATCTCCCTCTGGACACATACCCACTGATTTTTTTGGACTAATCCCTGCAGCAAAAAGGTTGTGGGCATACGACATATCACATGAAGAGGCCTGATCCTGGTCAGGGCCTCAAGATGGGTGTATAACATAAGGAAGCAAGATGTTGAGAAAGAAGAGGGGCAAGCCCATGACAATTCTTCAGCACAGCATGAGTGGCTGCACAGGCTTCTTAGGAAGGTGGTTCTTCTGGGAGACATGCAAGTTGTAGAATTAAAGAGAAAAACAGAGCTTTACATACGGAGGTAGCTGTTGATAGGGCCTTCATTGATGATTAGGTCACAAGAAACAGTTTCCGTGTTTGCAGTTAGGGCCTTTACCACAAGGGAATAATTGCCAAACTCTCCAAAATGATACTGAATCCTGCAAAGGATAAAAAAAATGAAACTTGCTGAGCCGCCACCACTACATGCAGGTACCACAGCAGCATTTGGGGGGGCTGTAAGCCCGAATGCTTTAGGACAGGCAAGACAAAAACTTGGACTAACAGCATGATCTAGCAAGGACCTTGTCTTTGCCAAGCATTACCCTCCCATAGCCCAACACCGATTCTTTACCACACATGCACTGCCATCATTAGTCTTCTTGAACTACAGACTCCCTGCAAGAGAAACCAGGTGCTTGCACATGCTGCCTCAATGAACACCATTCTGGCTCCTGCTTGCACCTATGTCCTTTCAGCACAATTACAATGTATGCCGCAGTTCCAGCAGTGGGGTGAAGACCAAACTATAGGTCTAAACAGTCGGGATAAAGGGTGTGTGAGCAGGCACATATCTCCAAGGAAAAAAAAAAAAACAAAATATAGGATAGAGTTATTCATGTATTCCCTGGGGCTGGGCCACGTACTTGCAGAGCTCTCTGTCACCCACAGAGGTGTTGAGCATCAGGGTGAGTGGATGCTGGGTATCAACCATTACCGACACCGTGCCTGGTGTTTTCAGGCTCCCGTTGCTTGGTGGCACAAACGCCAGGAACTGATACAAGCACTGTGGAAGAAGAGGGTGAAGGGAGCTCATTAATGCCAAAGGAGAGTGAAAGGGGCATAGTGGCAAAAACAAGGGAAGCTGTCACGGGGCTAGAGCAGCTCCTGCTGCGGGAATTCCCCGCGTCCTGCTCGCAGGTAAAACCGGAGGGAAGTAACCTGACGAAGCCACGGGGAGACGCCGGAGAAGCCGAGCAGCCCCGCCGAGGGCCGGGCTGTCAGAATCAGTGGCCGGGGGGTGACCCACGCCCGGCACAGCCCCTCACCTGGTGGCAGGAGCCGGAGCGGGCGGCGAGGCGCAGGCCCGGAGCGGGCAGCTCGTTGCGGACGAGCAGCAGAGCCTGGTCCATCCGCCCCGGCGGCCGCCGCTCCGCCGCCGCCCCGGCGCGGGGCCCGGGCGCGCTGCCTTCGGGCGAGCCGTGCCCGGGCGGCTCCGTGAGGGCCGGCGCCATG
>NW_020884876.1:21570672-21730675 GCF_003945725.1 Corapipo altera
CCGCGGCCGCCAGCCCCGCCGCCGCCGCCATCGCGCTGCGCTCCGCCCCGGGGCGGCGCCGCCACCGCCCCGCACGGCCGCGCTTCTCCGTGCTTTCCGGGGTCAAGCGTCCCTACCCGGGGCGGCCGGCAGCTTGGGCCCACCCGCTTGGAAAATCAGGAGGATGGACTGCGGGGCAAGCGTCGAGCTCGAAGCCGCCTTTAGCACGTCCCGCCGCCACGCGTGGCCTCTCTTCGCAGGCTGCAGGCTCGGGGCGGAGGTGTCTGCGGGGCGGCTGGGCAGCCGGCACTGAGAAGGCTCCGCAGGCGTCCATCCCCGGGCTGGGAAGAGGGTCCTGCTTAGCCTCCGTCTTTCACGGAGAATGCAGAGGGCAAGGCCATGGAAAAGAAACCGCACTTCGTTAGGAGAGAGTTTCTTCCCAGAGAGGTGTCGTCCATCTCCTTGGCGTTACTCCTTGTGGCCGTCCTGCTCCTTAATGTCCTTCTCTACCTCTACCTCAACAAGTTTTACAACTCTTTGGGACACACCGAAACGGACCCCAGCCTCTGTCCTTTTGGGCACTTCAAACTGGGATCAGTGAAAAATTGTTCCCCGTGGCTTTCCTGCGAGGCTATAAATAGGGAAGTCAGGAAACTCAAATGTGTTGGTGAAGGTGCTGTGAAAAAGGTGAGTTTGGTTTTCCTATCTTCTCTCCTAGATAATGGGCTTTCACAGTTTGCTGGCTAATTAGTGCCCATACTGTTGTTTTGACTATCCTCACAGCAGCTAATTACTGTAGACATCCATCAGTAGCATATGGCTACTGATAAGGTGAACTGAACAGGTAGGAGAGCATGACCTGAGCCACCTCTCTGATACCAAATGACTTCCAGTTACACGAGCAAAATCAAAGAAATCAGTGAAGTGCTTATGGAGCATGGTACAATCATGGCAGAGTAAGACTGTCTGTTTGGGTGATGTGAAATAACTCACCTGCATTGCCCATTTCAGAGAAAACTTAGGAAATCGTGATATAATTATGACATCAGTAACGGCTTGCTGTGACAGGTACATGGCCCTACCTAAGGCTGACTGTGCCTGGTAACTGCAATTTGCAGTTGTGACTCAACATCATAGTCAGAGGTCAGCAGCACCTGGTAGCAGTTCATAGAAGAAGGCTCTCCACGTGTCTTACGTGTCTCTTGTGTGTTCTCAGGTCTTTCTTTCTGAGTGGAAGGAAAACAAAGTGGTCCTTTCACAGCTCACCAACTTGGAGCTGAAGGAGGACTTTCTCCATGGACTGAAGATGCTGAAAGCACTGCAGAGCAAGCATGTTGTCCGGCTGCTTGGCTACTGTGAGCAGCAGTTCACAATCCTCACTGAGTACCATCCTCTTGGCTCCCTGAGGGGTCTGAATGAAACTCTACACATTCCCAAATACAAGAGCATGAACACCTGGCATCACAGGTTGATGCTTGCTATAGACTATGTGAGTGTCATTCGTTACCTGCACAGCAGCCCTCTGGGCACCTTAGTGATGTGCGACTCGAATGACCTGGACAAGGTCCTCTCTCAGTATCTCCTGACAAGTGACTTTCACATCCTAGTGAATGATTTGGATGCTTTGCCTCTTGTGAACAGGAGTGCTGGCAGACTGGTGAAGTGCGGTCATCGGGAGCTCCAGGGTGAGTTTGTAGCTCCTGAGCAGCGTTGGCCCTACGGAGAAGATGTGCCATTCAAAGATGACCTCATGCCTCCTTATGATGAGAAAACAGACATCTGGAAAATCCCAGATGTCTCCAACTTTTTGTTGGGCCATGTTGAAGGAAGTGACATTGTACGACTGCATTTGTTTGACATCCATGCAGCATGTAAGAAGAAGGACCCGGTGGAACGACCTTCTGCCCGAGAGGTCTTAGACACCTACAGGAAAGTTTTAACTCTGCTTATTCGGGAGGCAGCCATGCCTGGTACTAGGGAAATGCTATAGTGAATCATGCAAACAACATACTGAAGTTGATGTCCTTTCTATTTATGTAGCTTACCTGAAGGGCAAAGCCTCTGTCCCCAGAACTGAGAAGAAAAGAACAACTGAACTTGTACCTTTTGATTAAAAAAAAATAAATCTACCCAATCCTAGAGCTATGCAAGCTTCCCATTGGTATGTTTAATCTATTATTGGAAGAGGAGGAGAGAGAGAAATGAAATTGTGTGGGTGCAGGGGAAATTTGTTCCTTAAGAAATAATAAGTACTCTTTTGAAACATTTACACAAAAAATATCTTGAAAATTACAGAAAAATAATAAAAAAAAAATTAGTCCACCTCAACTGGTTGGCAGAGGATGGGGGAGCAGAGACCATGGCATGCCCCCCACAAGCTTTGTGGCTTTGGCCCGTTTGTATCCACAAAGCTCTCATCCATTTTCCCATGGAGTAAAAACAGTGGTCACTCAGAAAGGAGTATCCCGGTTCACTTCAGATTTTGGTAAGCCCCAGTGCCAGAGCCCCAGTGGCAGTCTCTCCATGCTGGATGGGGAATAGGTTGTTTTTGGAGCCATATGGCCATTGCTCTGTGGTTCCTGTATCTCACACCAGCAAGCATGTGGCTACTTTTGTAAGCAAGCAGATGATGCAGATCCTGAAGAGTCTGCTTACAGACATATGCTCTTGGTTTTCAAGCCTTTGTCCCATTGTATTCTCAGATGGGCTCTTTAGAGACAAAGCTGTAAAACAGGAGTCTCTTGCTCTTTTTTAATCCAAAGAAGTCCTGAACACTTTGGAGGAGAGCTGAAGCGTATCTTTTTTTCATTCACTTATCCTTGCTGAGTGTCATCGTGACTCAATGGAAGGGAGGAGAACAAGGAACTGAAAGAGAATGTGACTTCCTTCCATAGAATTGAGCATTAAACACAAGGTTTGGAAAAGAAAAGCCCTGTATTCAGGCATACAACTCTATTTGGTGTGAATTCAAAGCACACTGAGCATAAAAAAAGACTGCTAAAAAGCAGCCTTGTTTGGTGTGTTAGGAAGAGGCTTGTGGTACCTGCATAAGTGTTACAGCCTGGTACCAACAGCTGGAGAGGAAGAATAATAATGCCTTAATCCAGCAGTAGGCTCAGTTTGATGGGACTGGGATCTGGGATGCAATTGTCCTCTTGGTGAAAAAACAGGAATAGTGTGATTCAGAAATGTGGACTCTACCTTTGCACACATGAGGAATTCCTGTGCTGTGGACGAGGTCTTTTAAGGATCTAAGGGCCTGAGACCACTTGTGTGTTTTGACTTGTAAGCAGAGAAGTACATGGTCCTTTCTGCTGAAGACTTCAGTTCTATTCTTTTCTGTGCTGCTGTTTCTCTTCACCTAAACAAGCCGTGTTATGACTGCACTGAGAACATGCAGTCAGTTCACATATATAATGTTCAAATCCTGGTACCAAAATTTTATTATAAATGGGAAAACTTTCCTGCAAATTAGTAAATTTGTACCTGATATCATACAATGCCATCGGGAGCCCTTTAAAGGCTGCTGATTATGGCTTCCCCTCTGGACAATCTGTTTCCTTAAATTAGCTGACTTTTGCCCTTTTTCACTTGTGCAGTCTTTCCTTGCAGCTTTCCTGCTCAGGTTGTCAGGAGGCAAATCTCAGAAGACAGCATCTCCAAAAGAGAGTAGCGATTTTGGATGGTTCGGGTTTGTTTTGAACTTTGACTCAAAACACCTAAAAGAAGCCTGGGGAAAAAGAATGCTCTATTTGTTGTAAATGCATCATCCAGCCCATGAACTCTTGAGTTGTAGCTATTAAGGCTAGAGTTCTACAGTTCCAGCATGAATCCAGGATGTGCAACAGCTGGAAGAGTGTCCTGTTACAGCTCCTCAAAGCCAGGGACCAAGCTTTGAAGGGCCAAGAGTCAAATCTTTTGCATGTTCCACCCACAATAACTTGTTACCTTTTGTTAGCTGTCATGTACACTTGAAAGGAAAATCAGCATCTGATGACTGTGAATAAACATCCCATTTGTTTGTTTATGAGAGTAGCAAGGACAGACAAGAAGAACCTACCAAGCTTCTTATGCTGCTCTCTCTCAGTTAAGACAAGCTTTTGTCAGGATTCTTTATCTGTTGTGTAGTGTTGCACCTTGCAAACAGCCATATTAGTTTCACAGAGTGAAAAAAGTGAGGACAGATTCTGCTGCTGAATAATCATCTTGCAGTGGAGATGACTCTCTCTGTTCCTGGATGAAATAATGACAAATGTTTTAAGAAAACATGTCTCCCTAAATATTCCCCCTGAGCAGTGGGTTCTCCACATGTCTCTTACCCATTCCCTCTCCTGTATGTTGTCCAGCATTGTATTTCATCAGGAATAAATTACATTTGTTCTGAATACAGCATTATGGAGCTGCAAAGTTTCTTTTTTTGGATGTTGGTTCTGTCTATGAGGAAACACTAGATGGCAGCATGAAGGTCAGTTTAGCTTTAGTTATTAGCAGTTGCAGCCTCTCATGCCCAAACATAGCCAGAATCTGCCCTTGAAGCCAGTATTTTCCTAGCAAACTTCCATAAAGATCTCATTGGGTTTGCATTAGTGAGTTTAAAGTAGCAAGACAGATAGACATAAGGGGTGTTATAAGAGCCACAGCTGCCAGTTGAAGGGCCTACCACCTCTAACTTGCTCATGGTATTTGTGTACTGTTTGCATGTCACCTCCTTCCAGTCTTTCAGTAAAATCAGACATTTGTACCTTATGCATCTTTCTGTCCTTCCCTGCTAATCCCTTCTGCAATCTCAAGATTGCATGAATCCAGTCCTTCCCACAGTTCCAGCTTCTGTTCCCTTAAAGGGAAGAGGCAAGGCCTCATGGAGAGGGGAGAAGGCAGGACGGCCCTGCATGCTGTTGTCTCCCCTCTTTCCAAGTCTCTTTTCTGGGCATTCCAGTTTTTACCACCAATGACAGCCTTTGATAAATATTTAGGGACTTTGCTGCCTCAGTATAAGCAGCTCTTGTATGTCTAGTGGAAAACATCAAAAGAGGAAGGGCAGGAAGAGGCCTGTTCACAGCTGGAAGCCTGCAAGCCCTTCTCTCCTCATCCACTCCCCAGCCAGCTCTAGACCAGTGTATATGACCTCCCCTGCTAAGACCACTGCCACAGCTCTGCCTAATCTCAACAACAGCTGATGGCTCTTATCTCAGGCTCAGATCAAGGGTCCCACATTCCCTGTTCTTCCCACAAAAGATACTTCTCTGGGGATGGTTATTGCCATACTTCCTTTTGTATCCCTGTTTTTCCATCCCAAAAGTCCAGTCAAAGAAGCTGCACAAGGATGCAAAAGGAGAAGGACAGCTACTGGTGCTTATCTCCTTCAGAAAACTCCAGAGGAGGTTCCCCAAACCACCCTAGGTGATCAGTGTGAAGGTAGATATGATCCCAGTCATTCCAGGGCTTTGGTTTGCTGCCATCACCAAGATAAAGGCCCTGGGTCTGGCCCCTCTCCAGGGACAGGACAACCGTTTTGCTGAGGTCAGTGCCTGTAACCACCTTGCCCTTCCCTTTTGGGCAATGCCTCCTCTGCCATCCCTGCAGCAATCCCACAGCACATCCTACCCACACTCACCCAACCAGCTGCTAGACAACGAATCAAAGCAGAAACCACCTCCCAGACTCAAGAAGTAGCACCTGGTTCCTGGACTGAACTCTCCTGGGACACTACTGTGCCAGCAGTAGAGGAGACAGGGAGACCTAGGGCATGCTAGCTGAGCCTGCTGACAGGCTGGCTGCTGGTGCCAACTGTGTCAGGGCACCTGGATCCACTGCTGGTATGGTATGCTCTATTCTTGGTCCAATGGTGTTGCCAGAAATAAATTCCCAGTGGATTTACCAATAAAGTTTAGCCTTTACCAGGTAGGTTACAGAATGGAAACCACCTGTCTCAGAGCAGAGTCCCACATTCAGTTCAAACCCACTGCTCCTGTCTCTTTCTTTTCAGAGTCATCCAAAGAACAGCACTCCCAAGGTTATTCTGTTTCCCTTTCCAAACCGCCTGCTGGCTGCATGCTTTCTAGGTGGGTCAAGTGTGATGTAGTATTTCCCGTTTTGTGCAGTGGGTTTCAGACTAAAAGCACTTCTATAACACTGAATCCCGTAAAGGTGAGCAGCCTACACGGCAACTCCTCTGTATGTTCGACACTATCAGAGGTAAAGAGTAGTGCATGAATATCCACACCAGCTGCTATATAGGTCAGGGGAAGTGCTGAGAAAATAAAATGGACACAATGTATTTAATTTGAACATTTGTTTGATTTTTTTTTTTTAAGGATACTTTGAAAATCTTTGTTACTCTGCATTTAATAGAGTGGTAACTTTTAAATGTAGCAGAAATTTAGACTACCACACAAACTTTTTGAAGTTCTGTCACAAGCTCTAAAATAATATTTTCCTTTGGTGCCACATAAACAAAACATCAGATCATTATCTCTGTGAAACAGAGGCAGTGCTGTTTGCCAAATATAATTTGTGAGCTATTTGGCAGAATTTGCAACTGTAAACTGATTCTATCATTATGACTGTAATGTCTCACCAACAGTCAAGAGACCCTGGGAACAAGAAAAAAGTGGTTCTCAAGTTCTTCTAGCATGATATAATGTGTATATTTGTAGATTCCAACCAAATAAATTATATGCTAGATGTGCTTTTAAAAAAGAAAAAGGATTGTGTGGGTTTTTTTAAATTGAGGTACTGTATATTTGAGATGACCACATGATTTTCAATAATTGTCAGTCTCTGTTCAGAAGTCTATAATCCAGTATTTATCAGGATTAAATGATGAATATATTTACATTAGAGTGATATTTATGTCTCAGCAATTTCTGATTCTGTTTAGCTCTGGGTAACTCAAAGTCCATTAAAAATTATATATTTATATATAGACACACAAACAGATTCTTTGGCCATAATTTTCAAAAGACCAAGCTTCCTGTTCCAGCATTCACATCTTGGATATGAAGTAACTGGATTTTCATAACTGGTAACATTCAGTAGCTTTCAGTCAAATTTAAAGTAGTCACTGGATGCTAACGACTTTTGGAAAGCAAATTCTTTCCCTGAAGAGCTGGAAGACCCTTTTCAGCAATTCTCTTGATAAATCTATGAGACCAAAGTAGGTACTTTTATCAAGTGCACTCTGTATTTCTTTGTGGAATGAACAAAGTTCCCACTTTTGTAAAAGTTGTAAGTTTTATGTGTTTTTCTCTCCAAGACCTCATTCCTGAGGTAGGGGGGCGGGAGGGGCAGGGTCTAACTCATCTGAAAATCCCCAAGATTATTTGTCTGTAATGATGAAAATCTAGCAACTAAGCTTGGGACTCCATTAAGTAAGTTTAGCTTATGCCAATGCCATATATTATTATTATATATTATTAGTCTGGTGCCTATATGCTTTGGTCACAGGCTAGGATCCTGGAAGTCAGATGCTATAAAAGCACAGCACAAAATGACAGTCCTTTCCCTACAAGCAGCTTTAGTATAAGAAAATATAAATCAAATTATGTCTTCATGCATTAACAGCATACACAAGAATTGGTTATCCCTTCCCATATCATCCAAGCTACAAATAAATATGCTACATAATCTACACAGACAGGTCACACCATTTCTTGTACACATAATGACAATTGCAAGGCCTGACTCTGCTCTGACCAAATTCAACAGCAGCTTGCATTCCCATTTCTGAACATGTTTTAGGAGCCTAAGACTGAAACAAAAGCCCAAGCTATAAGAGGAAATAACAGTGTACCAGGACAAGATAACGTATAGGCTTAATAGTCAACCAACTTTGCTATTTGAACCAGATTCCTCAAGGAAGTCATGCAGAAGGCCTGCATCCCCAGAACTCCTATTTCTACAGGACAGTAAATGGAAGATCACCCCTTTTCCTCAGGTTTGCAAGGCTGACACACAGTGCAGTACCAGGTGTGCTCCTCAGTCTAATCCTATCCTACCCCCTGATTCACGTTTGCTAAATTCAGAGGAGTATGTGGGAGAAGAAACTCTGTCTCTGCCTGTCTTCTAGGCTGGGGGCGGGTGGATTATCTGAGACTTAAATCAAGCATTTCCTTAAATCAAATGAACCAGGCACTTGCTGAGTGAGGTGAAGTCTGGTTTTGTGTGCTAGAGGCTGTAGAGAAAATCCCAGGACCTGAAGTCATGCTTTATGGATGCAGGCCTTGGTTTCCTCTGGATGGGAAGATGCGTGCAGAGTCCTGAGGCATTCCAGCTCTTTCCTGAGTTGTCCAGAGCAACCTATAGGGTTAATACAAAAAGTGCTTTTAGTTACAGCTTAAATACAGCTTCTCTACACTTCATCCAAGGGAACCTGATCTCAGCTGAGGTCTAGAGATAGTAATGAAATATAAAGACCTCCCAAGTTACTTATGTTTATTCTTTCCACTTTTCTTCCAAAGATGTGTAATACTTTCTTGTCAAGCCTGTTAGCAAAAAAGTTCAACAAACTAAAAAAGCAAACAAAAAGCCTCAACTTCACAAGAAACTGTTTAAGATCCCTGTGAAGCCATGCTTAATTAACTGTCTTTTGTCATGTTGCATAAGTGACTTTTTTTCTCTCTCTCTTAGTGGTTTCCACAGTTCTGTGCATGGGTGCCATCCCAACTTAATGACCTAGAATTATGTCTAATTGCTGGTCTATCCTTCTTTCCCACATCATGTGTGGCAAGGAACTTTTCTCATGACAACAGTGCCTTAGGATTTTATTTTTTATTTTGTCATTTTCACTCATATCCTTTTATGTCCTGATCTGGGGCCTCTTAAAATGAATTTGTTTCATACCATGAAAAGAGGAAGACTTGGCACATCTTGCACTGAGAACATAGCTCCAAGCGAGCCTTCCAAGCGAGGTGTCCTCACTCCTTCCACACAATAAGGGGTCAGGGCATTTCCTGGGCATAGGAGGTGTAATCATGAATGTTTGACATAGGTTAGATAAATCATGCACTAAAAAATACTTGGTTTTTTTCCCCTTATTTTCTTATAAAGCATGAAGACAAATAACTGCAACACAAGCACATATCCCAAATATGCATAAAGCAAATGGAGATGAACCATTTCCCTGTCTACATTGTAGACATTGTCTACATTGTAATATATTTACTACATTGTAATATATTTACAATGTCTACATTGTAATATATTTACTATCTGAAGGAAGATATGATAAAAGGAAGTATCCGGGCAGAGGTGGATAGAAAGAAGGGGAAGGGTATAGAGAACAGCATACCTAACCTCTCATGTAGTTCAAATATGCCACATCAGGCAGTAGGGGAGGAAACAAGTTTTTGTGTATGAGTGTGTTAGAACCAGCCTAGTTTACCTGCATCTCATTGAGTAGTTCAGGTAACTTTTCAAGGTTCTAAACTCAATGCTTGCTCTGCCAAAGCATTATCCTAGAATTGTGCTTTTTGGCATCAGGAGCATATGGACCATAGGAGTAAGCTATGTTGCTCCAGCATCTGAATATCCAGCAACTCCCACTTTGGTATAGGGAAAGAAAAAAAAAAAAAAAGCAAGACCTTTTAGAAAGCCCTGTTTCTATTTTGACAACCTAAACCGTCAAATTCAGTTCCTATGTGAAAAGCAAGAGCTTGTGACAATCTGAACCTCTTTTTCTCTCAACACCACGCACTGCAGAACTATATCCCACCATTCCATTGCCACTGCATGAGCACCAGCCCAGGCAGGTGACTCCATGCCTGTGAGGCTCCCAGAGCTGCTGAATTCACAGTTCTCCTGGCTCCCCAACCCATCTGCTCCTTTATCCTCGAACGCTGGCACCTCAAAAGAAAAAGGACTTCTTATATCCCCTGTGCCCATATTCCTGGGAGAGAAGCAGACCCCTCTGTGTGTCCTGTCCCCAAGGGTCCAGTAGCTGGGGGGGAAATGAAAGTTTGGGGAAGTGCCCCAGGGCCTCACAGACAGTATAGAAAAATTGGATTCTTTACCCAATGTGCAACAAGCAGGTAATTACACACTCAAGAGAGACATTGATTATTCTCTCTACAACTACCTGAAAGGAGACTGTAGCCAGGTGGGGGTTGGCCTCTTCTCCCAGGCAACCAGCAATAGGATGAGAGGACATAGTCTCAAGCTGCACCAGGCGAGGTTTAGGTTGGATATTAGGAGGAACTTCTTCACAGAAAAGGGTGATCAGACATTGGAATGGGCTGCCCATGGAGGTGGTAAGGTGGTGGAATCCCTGTCCCTGGAGGTGTTTAAGGAAAGACTGGATGTGTTAGTGACATGGTCTAGTTGACATGGTGGTTTTCAGTCATAGGTTGGACTTGATTTTCCAACCTAATTTATTCTGAGATTCTGTGATTTATTTCAGATTCATACGAGCCCAGGTGCTTGGTGGTATCCCACGAATCAGGCACGCCAACTACCAAAACTTTTTACTGTTCATGCACTTTTAGCAAACAGAGGCACTGATTTCATCGGCTGCCAGTTACACAGTTAATGATTAGCATTAATTAGTATTAATTAGCATCGACGGCGCCCCTCGAGGCTCCCCGCGATGGTGCCTCACACCGCCCTGACGTCACTTCCCGGGGCGGCCGCGGGGCCGCCCCTGCCGGCCGCGCTCCCCCATGGCGGCCGTGGCGGGGGCCGGGGGTGCGGGCGGCGGCGGCGGCTCGTCGGCTGCGCTGGGCGACGGCGGCGCCATCGACTACTCGGTGCACGAGGCGTGGAATGAGGCCACCAACGTGTACCTGCTCGTGGTGCTGGCCAGCCTCGCCCTGCTTGTCTACGCGCGGCGGTGAGGGGAGGCCCGGGCGGAGCGGGGCGGGGCGGAGCGGAGCGGGGCGGGGCGGGGGCTCCCTGCGGGGGAAGCGGCCGCGCCGGCCCCACGTGCAAGGGGCACAGCTCTCACAGCCTTGCCCCCCAACCCCCGTCGCAGGAACAAGAGGAGGATTATGCGCATCTTCACCCTGCCCCCAGCCGCCGAGACGCCGCCCGAGCCCAACTTTTACGACAGCATGAAGAAGATCCGCCTGCGGCAGCAGCTGGAGATGTACTCCATCGGTAAGTCGGAGGGAAGAGGGGGCTCCCTCGGGCCTGCTGGGGTCCGTTCTTAAAGGGCTGGCCTCGAGCCTGCGATGCGGACAGCAGAGCAGAGCCGCGTCCCTGCGGCACCATGTGGGCAGGGTTTCTGCAGCAGCCAGGGCTGTAAGGACTGAGGTGTGAGGAAGTGTGAAGGGAGAGAGAGGCTGTGCAGTTCTCTTAAAGCAAATGTCAAAACGAATCCCATGTTTAACTTTGAAAGAGCCTGGAATGTCAGAATGTTGTCAAAACGTGGATGGATTTGTAAATGTTGAGAGGACTGTGGAATCATGAGTAACTCAACCACATAAATTGAAAATAAATGAGAATTTTACTGTACCAACAAGTGTTGCCACACTCATCTTAATGTTGAAGGTCAGGATAGAGGCAGGAAAGAGCCCCTTGCCTCTCTTATTCCAGAGGCCCAATTCAGAGAAACACGTGGCCTTCCTTTACATCTGCCATATGTGCATACCTAGAGGGAGTGTCGGAAAAAATACTTAATGAGCTGAAACTACCTTTTAAATGCAAAGATTGATATAAAGGTTCTTAGACCAGGCCATTGCATTCTGTAGGAACAAGGTACAATGTTCTTCCTGTGTAGAGATGCCTGCTGTCATTTTTTTTTTGATGGTGCTTATACCACTGCACACAACTCTTTCATTTCCCTTTGCTTTGATAACCAGTTTAATTTTGAAGTCAGTGTAATTGTGGCCTGTGTATTGTGGAGGAGATGAGCAATGTGGAGGTCAACTGTGTGACTAATGAGTTGTTCAGGTCATTTGTAATAGTAGTTCTGAAGCCATAGTCTTTAATTTTACTTATTTTAATGAAAGGACCTGAATGGGATCATAGTTCCCTGCCGTTTATTTACTGACACTTTGCTATGACCCTACTGTTCAGCATTTTCAAGGCCAAACACTAAAGGAGAGAAGTTCCACATGGTGACTGAAACTTCCCCATGTGTGACTGTGGTGAAACTACGTTCTCTGATATTAAGTCTCTTTCTATTGTCATATTTACACATATATATTTGCAGATATAACATATATATACATGTATAAAATAAATTATATAATCGGTGTTGATTGGTGTTTCTTTTTTTCAGCAAGGAAGTATGAACATCAGCAGCAACCACCAAAACAGACTGAAAGCGTACAGCTCTCAGTGGAATGAAGCCCACAATTATAGGAACTCAGGATATTGTATCCAGTGCTGATTATAAGAGTCAGCGGGGAGCTATATTCAATGCCTGTCGATTGGTATATATGTGTAGGCAAGGGGGAAAGGAAGGGGACTCTTCCTAAAACTTTGTTCTTAGTAGCTGTTCGCTGAGTCCTCGTGAGGTAGAGTGCCTACTGAAAAATTCAGCATGAAGGTACCCAAAACAGGGCAGACCTGCTCAGAGAAGCCTCTGAGGGTAGAGAAGTGTAGCCTTATCAGTGATTTAAATTATTTCTCTCTCTGCTAGCACTGTAGAAATCAGCACCTACCTTCTCTGGCAACAGCACCCTAGAGAAAGCAAGGCAGTATCTATCTGCCTGGAAACCCTTGTGTTCCTTGATAATGGATTGTTGAATTTGTTGAATGCAGTCAGTAAGTGTGAAGACACTGTGGCCTTACTGCCTGAAGGTGAACAGCGTTGAGAACCCCGAGTGTCACTGGTGGTAGTGCAAAAAGGTTCTGCTCTCTGTTTATTTGGAAGTTGCATATGCAATACTGTGAACCTTTCCTGGAGAAACTTTGAGAAGTACACAGAGAGCTACACGTCTAGATGACTCTTAAAGCCACTACTATAATGTTAATAGCAAAGGTGATTAGCTTAATATAGTCAAATTGTTTTAAAGAATGGGTTTGTCTATAAAAATCTGTATAAACAGGTCACAGCTTATCCAGAAGAGACTTCGTGCTGCAGTTACTTTTTCTTTCTAGGTAAATCACAAAATCAGTTAAAGAATGCTGCGGAAATTACTTCTTAATAAAAGCATCTAATCATGATAACTACTTGAAAATGTATCACGCTGTAATTCCTAAGGTTACATAACTTGAGTTGGCTGAGTGGTGAACAAACAGCACAGAGTTGGGAGTGTACATCCAGAGGTTTTTTCCCTATTCCATGCTGAAATAAATATTAAGTGTTGAAGCAGTGGTGAGCAGCACTGAGGTTCCATTTGGATATCAGGAAACTTGGCTTTGTGCACCGAATCTTACTAGACTGAAATTATCTGTACTTTCGTGTCTGTAGGGACTGTAAAACATGAACTGGGCCGAACTGACAGTGGCAGAAGGTGTGCCCCATGAAAAGGCTCGTTTGGGTGAAGCATGGCCCGCTGTGACAGCTTTCTCACGTATCACCACGGGAAACAGCACCGGCGTCACTCCGCGGGGCCGGGGGGAGGTGGCCAAGGGGAGCGGGGAGGACGCGGGAGCCCCGGGGCTGCCGGTGCCATGTCCTTCCCACGTGCGAAGTCCCGGCTCGGCACCTCCTCCCCGTCCCTCGGCGGGGTTTACGAGGCACAGAGAGCTCCCCGATGCGCTCTGCCCTCGTCCCCATCCACCCCCCGGAAGCGCCGCCGTCTCCTCTCCGCCCGACCTCACTTCCTCTCGCACTTCCGTCTCCGGGACGCGCCGGCTGCTGCAGCTGCATCTGCCGCCGCTGGTGCTGCCGCCGGTGCCGCCGCTGCTGCTCGGAGGCTGGAGGCGCCCGCCGGGCGGTGAGTGGGGCCGCACCGCCCTCGCCGTCCCCCGCGCCCCGTCTGCGCCTAGGGGAGGGGAGGGGGCGCCTCGCCGGGGGCCGGGGCGAGGCGGGAAGGGGCCGCCCGAGGAGAAAGCGCGGTCGGGGGCGGGGAGGGGGTGTCCGGGTCCGTCTTCATCCCCGCGGGCGGGCTGCAAGCCGCCGCCGGGCCGGGCGGACTCTCCCTTGCATCCCCCGCGGGAGCGCTCGCCGCACGTCCCGTGCCCGGGATCGCCCCGAGGGCGCCGTAGCGATGTCCCGGCACGGGGCTCGTGCCTGTCCGGAGAGCTGAGCCCTCCCTCCTTCCCACTGGCCCTGCCCACCCGGGCGGGCAGGCAGGGAACGAAGCCTTTCCAATGGCGCATCTCCGCCGGGGCAGTTGCCCGCCGCGCACACCCGGTGCGGCTCCAGTCGCTTTAGTGAAGCAGCACGTCAGAATGGACTCGTGCCTTCTAGTTTACCCAGCCCAGCCGTCTTGCAGGCTGCAGACTATAATTTTACTGTTTGTCTCTCAGCGGAGCCGAAAGCACCGTGAAACGCTTAGAAATCTGGAGAGGCATGCAGCTTCGTTTGTATTCATGGACCTGAGGTAGTGGCACGAGCATCTCACAAAATTGCTTGTCCAGATGAAAGGCTTCTAAGGAGGAGCAACAAAAGCAAAAGCTTTTCCAGGTCCCCAGCCTTTTGTGTGTGCCAGGGCGTTCGAAGAATGTTGCTTGAGCCACGAGCGATTGTGGTTTGTTTTCCTGGAAATTGCAGCCATTGAAGTTCTGTCCCAGTGAAACTAAACACTGTTCTGCAGGGGGTTTTATATTTCAGTTTTACGATACAAGTATGTGTTGGGATGGAAGGTGCAGTCAGCTTTTGAAATTTTACCTCAGATTTCTGCAGTGATTTTTACCCGGTAAACCGTAATCCTGTGTGTAGTTAAAAATCAGCGCCTAAAATCAAAGGCAGATAGGGTAGAGAGACAACAGATTTTTTTTTTTTTGCATCCATTCTTAGTAGTCAGGCTTGTAGACATGCACTGGAGCAGATTCTTAAGCTCTGTGAAACTTTGTTCGTAGATTAGATGTCTTGGATGGGGAAAGTTTGTGACCTTTAAAAAAATCATGCCAAAGTTATCTTCACTTTTGTTTATTTTTGAGAATGCTGTACAGGGGGAAGTCTTTCTATCTTACCCAATCCTGTTTAAAAAACTATTATGGTGTGTAGCTTTAGTGGTGTCTGATAATGTGAAGCATGTAAGCATGTAACTTTCTAAGCAGTTAAAACTTCTGTAAGGTACTGCACAATAGTGTTAACAAGTTGCTCTTACTTATAACAGATGTTTTTAAGAATCCGACCTCTCTATTGTCTCCCTATGAGCTGCTGAGCAGTCAGATCTTTGTAACTGCAGCCTTCAGATGGACTTACAACCATGACACTATAATCTTACATGAAAACTATAATCTTCTGTTAAGTGGTGGAAAAGTCATCTCTCTCATAACCAAAATGTGGCTGGCTAGGGTTTGTGATCAATGCTGCACAGAAGATCAAAGCTTTTTGGATAGAGCTGTATAAATTCTGTGACGAGGCTCAAGAGTGTCTTAAATATTTAAACTATGAGTGTGTCTGTGTTTAAAGCTGAAGACGTCGTAAACTCTGTGGGCCTTGTAGTGAAAATATCTTCCTCCATGCCACGAGCATTTTGAGTTTCAGTCCAGTGCTACATGCCCAGATAGTATGAACTGGTATGTGCCGGCTGAGCCCAGATGGGAGCATAGCCTGCAGCAGCTGCCGTGGTGCCTTATAGCTAGCCATCAGAGTTAGGAATCTCAGCAACGTGATGTTTGAGTGGTCCTAAACTTGCACTCAAACTTCCCTTCCAAAAGTGCCTGATCCATTGAGAAGACCCACGGAGGAAGCCTTTGCTGTACCACTTGTACTGCTGATGTCAGTAGAAGCTCTGAAAATGGGGAGAAGATCCCAGTGCTTTTGTCTAAGGACAGTTTGCAGGGGAAGCTTCTTCAGTGCAATACAACATTATTCATTGAGAATATTCTAACCTGTGATGAATCTTTCTGTAATTTATGTTTTGCGTATATGATTAAGCAGCATTGGCCAAAAGCCTGGTGACAGCACAGGGCTCTGGAATGTCTCCCTGTTGCCTGGGCAGTTTATTCACGTTAGCTTACTTCCGTGAGCATAATCACTCCTTTTAAAGTCCTCCTGAATTCAGGAGTGCCACTGCTATTGAGCAAGCTGAAATTATACACGCTACACAGAGCAAGGTGGATATGTTGCAACTTAACATCTCGTTCGGAGGAATTGAAAAGATTTTGCCCCAGCCCTAATTTCTGCATTAAAGAGGTTGAAGAAGGCACGTAATGACAGCTTTCAACGGGGAAGCAGCACCTTGTTAGAAAATGCATAATTAAATCCATGATGTCTTTGGCCTGCTATACCTAAAGGGCAACAGTGTTAGGAGGAGGCTTGCTGACAAAGTGGAGTCGTCAGTCTTGGTTGCTTATGCTCCAAATTGGAAGTAGTGATCAAAAGGTGTTCCTTTCCCCCTCCAAACACTTCAGCTGTGTTTTAGTCATGGTAAGGAACCTGGATGTTGTTTATTAACGTAGTCACTTGAACAAAAAGGCAACACTTGATTTTGTCCTTGAGACAGAGCTGCCAGTGAAGAACAGAAGGTTTCAGTGCCTCAGGCCCCCCGAGAATGGAGGTAAGATCCTTTACACTGCAGCCCCATTTCTGTTGTGGCATAAGAGTTAAGGGCGACAAACCAGTTTTTTGTAGCCTTAACAAGCTCCATCAGAAATTGACATTGCCTGGGTCAGTGGGACTCCCTGCTGGCTAAGGGGCAGATACTGAGCGTGAGCAGAGATACTGCCTATACTGACTGCTGGCAGAGCACCCCAAAGGCAGCAGAAATGTCTCATGAGAAATCTGACATCAGGGAGTGGAAATCAGCGCTAATTCTTCCATAACAGAGGGCAAGAAGCGAGGAAGATAAAAACCATGCGTTGTGTGAAGAGCGAAAGGCTAAGGATTTTTTCCGGCAAGAAGAATCCTACTTTCATAACTTTTTTCCCAGTTCTCTGATTTAAAATGGCTGATGAAACTTCTCAGTGCTCAGTTGTATCTGTGAAATCTGTGTTTGCATTGAAAAGACTAAGAACCTTTTTAAGAATGAAGGTGCTTTGCCTCATTTTTGCAAGGAATGTCTAAGCTTTGGGTGTTACTTTAATAAAAATAATTCCTGATCTTTTTGCGGAATATCTAAACTCTGGGCGTTACTGTAATAAAAATAATTTCAAACTCCAAGATTAACAAAACTGCTAAAAGGAGTTAGTTCTTAATAAAAAAAACAATAAACTGAATTTGGAATTTCTGAACCAAGCCCTCGAAGGCAATTTGTGGCAAAAGTCCAGAAAAAGAAAAAAAAAATCTCATTTTTATAAAATAGCTATATATTTTCTTTCTCAGTTGTAGCTAGACACTGCTTTGAAAAGTGATTCTCTCCTTGCAGAGGCCTAGGAATGAGATTTTTTAGGAGAATTTGGTTTAATTTTAATCTAGCAGTAAAATGAATTAATCCTAAAAAGGAACTGCTCAGATTTGGCATTTATTGAAATTGGAGACTGAGAAAATACTTTACATTAGCATATCTGAAGAAGAACTTAGATCCTTAGTCTGCAAAGGAGTAGCCCCCTTCAGTTTCTGCCAGGCTGTCAGACTTGCTGGAACTGGTTTTGGACATCCATGATGTTTAAAAGGCACACGTGGGTCTATAGCTTGCTCTCGAGAAAGACCGTGGTTTTTATAAGATTATAGACATATTTGTCCATTTTGTAATGGAGTAGAAGGAGTATTTTGAGAAGACTTGGCCAACAGGGGGGCTGTATTACTTTCCGAAGTATCCTCTGGGTCATATTGGAAACATAGTTTGTAACATGCTCTTGACTGACAGTGAAGAGTGTGAGGCATAGATTCCTGAGCAGGAAAGATGTATGTGGGTTGTGCAATGGGAGACTCCATGTGATGTCGTTATTTATGGTGCTTCTCTCAGATGTATTTCTGGGACTCAAAACAGCTGCTGTGAACTTTACCCAGCACAGAGCACCAGGTATGCTTGAACGACTTTTCTGCTGTTGCTTGGATCATGGTGTACACTCTGATTAGGCAATACAGAGCCAACTGGGTGAATCCTTTTACTGATTGATGAAAAGCTTGCAGGAGAAAAAAAAAGTAAGAATATAGTCTTCTGTAGCTTTACGTGGTTGACATCAAGGAGTGATAGTTGAAGGCAACCCGTTTCTTTATGCTGTAATATGGAAGGAAGGGTGGACTGACAGAAGAGGAAGACTAGCTTTTTCTTTTCAGAGAGAAGATCTGAAGGATAGAGGCAGAGGTGCAGGTTTTTCAATCTTACCTCTTTTCTTCCTGACTATTTTGTTAAATGGTAGCAACCATTGTTTGCAGGAACTTTTCCTTGCTTTGGTAAAGGGCTGTGGCTGGTCATGCATTTTGATATGTGGCAGTGCCATTGTTAAACATATCCAAATCTACAGTCAGATAAGGCTTGGAATAATTGATGTTTTTAGCTCAACTGAATAACTGAGTTCACATGATCTGTAAATGGCCAGTGGATTTTTTTCTTAGGCAAAGAATGTACTGCTTTTATTGCACATTTATTTTAAGCTAATTTTATCACAACAGACTGAGAATTCTAGCAACCAAAAATGCCTTAGTCGAGTCCATTAAAAAAATTTTCTTACCCAGATTCTGTTTCTGTGTGCGACAAACAGAAAATATCACATCTTTTTGACTTCATAGTCACTAACAACCCAAAAGTGGTGAAAGCATTGCACTCCGTGCCTCCAAGATTACTTTTGCCATTGCTGATGGGAGAATTGTTCTGTATCATTACTGTCTTCTCTTTCAACCTCAGCACATTCTGAAATGCCAAAAGCAAACCACTTGATGGTTGATCAGAGGTCCCAGAGATGCTGGTATGGCAGTGTTCTGAAACTTGTGGCTTGGACCACTGTTTTAGCATTGCCTAAGAGCATTGTATAAGTACCCAGCTCAGGATTTTGTCTTTACACACGTGAGACAGAAGAACAGGAAAGTGTTTATGGCCTCTTAGAAAGTGTCATCGCTCTGAAACAGAATTTCTAAGACTGCTGTAACTATTAAAAAGCATGGACAGGTCCTTGCCAATTTAACTGCCATTTTGAGACCTGTCATTTTATTGACTAATCAATCTATGATACTCAAATAGAGAAAAAAGTTGCATATGTTTGTATTACTTAATGAGGTAACTGTTGGCAAAGTGGTACCTATTACCAGTTCTGTTGGTGCTGTTTTGATCATTAAAGAGCTTAATTTGTTTATGGACCATAAGCTGGAACAGATGTTTTCTCTTGTCCTCTTACCTGCCTGAAGATCATTCTGAAGAGGGATGAAGTGGTGTGATTTTCATTTTGGTTGAGGCAAAGAAGTATTCTTTTGCCATAATTCACCAGTTCCAAGCCCATAATCACATTTGTGGTAAAACAGTGATGGCTGTGTGGTATTTCTCACAGATGCTGTTAAAACTCTGTCATCTCCTTGGGGGGCCATCTTCCCATGAGATACTAGCCTTTCTCAATTTCTCTCCTAAAGACTTTGGGATTAAGAACCTGTGGCCTGGAGTCCAAAGTTTTAGCTCCAGGGACTGGGAGAAGAAAATGCAGCCCAAGTAATGACTGAAAGCAGGACTGTGTTTTGGGGAGATTGAGAAGATCCAGAACTTGAAGTTTGCTTTAAGAGTCTCCTCTCTTGTCTGCTGCTTGCATACATTTTTTTTTTTTCCACCAAACTTTTGTTGAATGAAGGTGTGGCTTTATGCCTTGATGCATATTGCAAATGTTGTATGAGCAGAAACAGCAGTGATTAATCACACTGGAGCTTTAGTAAGTACTTGGCATAATAATCATGGTGAATATATCATGAGCTCATCCATAAGGAAAAAAGTAACAACATAGGCTAAAGTTATTGCACAGGGGAACCTGCAGCCCACAGAACATCAACCCAACAGCAAATTGGTGTTGCATGGTTGGACCATGTCGTTCTTTATTCAGGCATGGAGATGAGAGGGCAGTTCTTTGCTCGGAGGGAGAGAGGTTCCTGTACAGACCTGGAAAAGCCAAGAAGCGTGGTATGCTTCTTATCTGTTTTTTCGTAACTAAATTTATGAGAATCTTGGGCAGGGTTCGAAGAGCACAACACAGGGCAAAGCAGTTTGCTTGTAAGGGTGGCAGCTCTGGAGTGGAAAACACGAGAAGAGTGAGCTTGCAAGATCTAGAAGAGGGTAGGACCTGCTGAAATCCTGATGAAACTGCCAACTTTCCTGCAGATCCCAGAAATTTAGGTTAAAGAAATGTTGCTAGATATGTGATAAGAGGTTGCTCAGTTGTTGCCTTAAAGGCCCTCAGATCATGCTCCTGCTCTGTAACAAAGCATATAGCATGTCTTGGAAGTTTATGGTGCAAGCCAGACTGGAGCTCTTGGAAGGGCAACAGGGGCGGTTAATAGCTGTGCTATTTCCAATAGTGCAAGAACAAAGGGATATTTAAGAGAAATTGAAAATCAGTAAGTTTGAAACTGGGCATAATTATACCACACAATATTACTGAGGGCAAAAGTTTAGTTGGATTCCAAGCAGACCTGGGCATTTATATATATAAAGACAATGTCCAGAGTTGCAGTAAATAGGATTAAAAATAAATTAAGCATATAAACCTTCATGCTAATTGATGAGGTCAGGAAGGAA
Source organism: Corapipo altera (assembly GCF_003945725.1). Lineage (NCBI taxonomy): Eukaryota > Metazoa > Chordata > Aves > Passeriformes > Pipridae > Corapipo > Corapipo altera. The sequence continues at coordinate 21,591,306 of NW_020884876.1, forward strand.
TTTCCCTTTTGGGTGAATTACATCATCGTTCACTACCTGAGCTGTTCTACCTTTTGAAGCATCTGGTCCTGATCACAGGAGGCAGGATTCTCAAACAGATGGACCAGCAATCTGACCTGTCGTGGCAGTGCTTAGCTTATCCTGCCTGGGTAGGATCTTGTGAAAAGGGTTGGAGAAGCATTTAGTTTTTTAGGGTTTTCTGAGGCCACCTGTGCTGCAGTGTATGTCTACTTTTCCAGTTTCTCACTGGCAAAACAGGTCAACTGTTGTCCAAGTGCCTCTAATGAATCCTGAGAAGTGCCTGCTGACATGTCCCACTTAGAGATGGAAGATGTAATGGGCACATAAGGCATTGAGGTGCCACTCCATAGATTCAAAAGTAGTTCTGTGAGTAGCTGCACTAGTGAAGATGAGACTTCCCTGTAGCTTTCTTGGTTTTGGTAGCACTGTGATGCCTTAAACATCTTTCCTTCTTTTTTTCCTTCCAGTATACAACAGTACTGTTAGCATCCCTGATTTCCCAACAGTATACAGTGCCTGAGCAGCTTCTCGCTGCCTTATAATTCTTGGGTATATTTAGTCAAAACATGCTTGTCTCCATGATGTTTGTGAACCAGACATGTCTGTTGTAGGAATTGAGTACCTGTGAATCTCTGTCCTTTTGCATGAGATTAGGTTGAATTTGGCCTTAAAATTACATTTTTGTGTATGGGACAGTCATTGTGGTTATATAAGCAGTGTTTCCTTGGGAAACAAGTAACAATTTCAGTCTTGCGAGCAACTTGCCATAGAATATTTTTTCTCTCAATGCAATTAGGTGCATGAACAGTTATGCCAAATAATTGAGGCATGTGTGCCTTTAAAACATGCACTGTTTAATCTCTTAAGACTTTCCCCAAGGTATAAGGGGAAGGCTTCATTGCCAAAATACTATAATCGAGTTAACATTCTGGGAGGTGTCTGTGTTTTGTTACTGAGCTACAAAGCTTCAGTTTCTGTTACTGAGCTTCTGCTGGTGTTGGCTGCTCGGAAGATCAAAGTTAGAAGTACCGCCTGACAGTAAATTGTCTCTTCAAAAGAAAACTGAAAATTCCTTGGTTGTTTCAGGTGGCAGTCAGCATCAGATCTTTCTGACAATTATTAATCTTTTTCTGCAGTTCTCTTTCTGCATGCAACAGTGAGCAGACTGCATGCCTTGTAATCTTTATGGTGTGAGTGCTGACTGTAGACATCTGATTAATGAGTGAGGATGTAAATAATAAATTGAATTACTTATCCTCGGTTCATTTCTACTGCTATGAGAGAATATGGAGTTATAATGACTATGGAACAGTAAAATTCTGGTTTCTGTTTCTTGTATACAGTGATCATCATGATAAAAGATTAAGAATCACTGTGGTATAAAATAATTGGATGGTATATGGACATGTTCTGGGTGTCCTGACAGCAAGACAAGTGTGGCTGCCTCAGCTTTTGTGCTTTTGAAAGCTTTTAAACTCTTGAAATCTGTGATAGTTTCCTTTCCTGAGTAGGCAGTAGTGTGTCTCAATTGCAGGCATGATCACCGAGGTGCAAGCTTTCGGGACTGTTTGCCTTCTAAGCACTTTTGTGGGTAAGGATTCAAGAGTTCAGAATTGAGAGAATATGTATTTTTCTTTGACATGTAATACCAGCATAGCAAATACATTTCTGTCCAGTTATTTAAAAGCTATTTTTTCTGCAATACCCAGAGCACTGTCAGAGGGTTTCTTGCTTTGACTGTCCAAGGCTCAGCTATCTTCTTGATTGCAATGTGCAAGACTTTTTGTGCTCCGATGGGACTCTGTCCCTACAACTGTCCCTCTTTTCTAGTGTAAGAGAGCCAAAATGACCCATTGTTTCTCAGGGAGGAGTTGGTGAAGGACTACACTGTTTTTCTGATTCACTGTCTTTCTGACTCACAGTCTTTGGAGCATGCTGTTGTCAAGTGCTTTTGCAGAAGAAAGGAGGATTTTAGATGGGAGGTGGAATTCTGAGAAGTTTAGATGGTAGCTGATAAGATGTAGGGTCTGCACTACTTCTCCTACCAAGATGTTTTGATGCTAATGTTTATTTAAAGATGGCCTTAACCCTAAAAGGGAGAGATAAAATTGCTTTCATGCTTCTGTTTCACAGAGAGCTGGCTGGCAGAATGGTTTCGGTGCCTGTTTATCTGTCCTAAAGGCTGCAGAAATAATATCTCCTGCACCCCCTCATTCAGCATTCAGGCAAATTGTAAGGCAGGCAAATGGTTTAGGCTGCTTATTTGGACGCAAGATGGCTGTGTCTCCATTTTGCGGATGAGTCATTCCTCTGCCTTTTTGTTGTTAGATTCTAAACAGTGCTGCTCTTGGCTTTGGGCCCATTTGATCCCAAGTTTTGGGTGGCAGAAACATGTAGGCAAGTGCCCTCCGCTGCAGTCCCAAATTTTATGACATGTTGAAAACACCTTTGGCCTTCAACACCTTGTAGTTGAGCTGCTGTAACGCGGAGAAGGCATCTCCTGTGGTACCTGATAAGTGTGTAAAAACGCAAACGTACTATGGAGGTTGTGTAGATTAAGGGGCAATGGGAAAAGTAGAGGAGAGGCTTACTTACATGTTTGTTTTTCATCTCAGATGTGGGCTAGAGCTCTACTTACTTGGACAAATGGGTCCTGGGTAAAGATAACTGGCATTGTTTTCAGTAGTGGATAAGTCAGCAGATGGGTCAGCAGTTTCTTTTAGTTGAGCTGCCTGCCGCAGACTAGTTCTGCAAGCTTGGCACCCGATAATATTTTCCACAGTATGTAAGGGTAGTTGGTACAGGATTTCTCCTGCTCATCATGTCAGAATTGGAGGTACAGATTGGGAAGTTCCATTGGTTACCCCAATTTTGGCATGCAATGTTTTGCCAAGCTAAGTTTGTAAACTTTGCGCTCGTGAAAGGAACTCTGATTTCCTAAAAGGAACTTGAATGAAAGTTGGGATTTTATTAAAGACACAGAGGCATATTATTATTCATCTTTCATTGCTTCATCCCTGTGATGTTTCCTGTTTTGCTTCTTGAGATACAGGTGTCATGATGAGGAGCTTCTCAGAAACAGAAGTGGATGATGAGTGGAGATGAAGAAATCATACATTTAAGAAGTTGGCTCAAGTTTCCGTTACAGGCATGGAAAGTTTCTGAGACCAAGCCATGCGAGAAGATCATGAGTAAAGAAGAGGGAGATGTAGACCCAGACTTTCTAGAAGGGATTGCAGGATTTGAGAGGACGCTGCACAAACGTCACGTAGTTTTCTGGTTTATTCATTTGCCTGCGCCCCTGGATTGTAATACTTTGTTTGCATGTCTGTTTGGAAGTTGAAAAATCCCCTCCCATCTGTGTCTTTAATATAATCATGACTTCAAGCTTGTTTTAGGAAGAGCAGAACATCACTGTAGCTTTTATTTGTGGATTAGATAGCTGCTGCTTTGTACTTGAAATCAGTTTTGGTTTTTTTGTAGAAACATACATTGAATATGGAAAAGATCAGATCATGGCCATGACCATTACGATATAGGAAGTCAGGGGTTTTGCTTGCATTTGATAAACAGCCTTTGCATAAAAGGTGTGACAGGTGCATAGGTAAAAGAAAAAAAAGACAGTGCTAGCCCTCTAATTTGAATAACCTTATAATGTATTGTTCTTACGCTGTCCTTAGACAGATGTCAGAATCAAATATTAATCAGTTCAACCTTTTTTATTTGACTGTTGATCATAAAAATGTTTTAGATAAGATTTCTTGTCAGGGCTGTGGGGTTTTAAGTGCATATTACTTAGTATATATATAGAGTTAGGGGAGAGTTTTTTGGAGAGGTAGTTTTTTAAACATCTTGGCTGTTACGTGAAGTATCTCCAAGGACATACTATCCATGCAGTCCAACAACTTAATGGTGCTGTGAACAGACTTAATTGTAGTAATTAAAAAATTTAAATTTATGCATATTTTCCTTTATTGGACAGTATTGCTCATAGAGACAAAGAGCAGCTTTATTTTTCTTACGAATGCCTATCTGGTGTTTTATCCTTAAAAAAAGCTCTGGTTATTTTTGTATACTGACTGAATATTTGGCATCTAATAGTATATAATCAGATGGAAGAGTAAAAGCAGTTGTTAAAGAACTGTTTTTCTAATGAAAATAGTTTGAAATCATATAATTTTAGTTTCTTCCGAATAGATGTGACTAGTGTGTTGGAAATAATTTTATAGTGGATATAAAGGGAACAATTGAGAGACAGTGGCTGAGAATGTGTCCAGCTATTTTAGTAGCTAACAGTTACATTTTTTTCAGTCTTTTTACTTAGATATTTCCATATAGTTAAACAGCTAAATCACAATGGGATACAAAAACTATTTGCACATAGTAATATTTATATTTTAAAATAAGTTTTATTTACCAACTGATAAGTAAATTGCAATGCCTGTGAGAAAATCCTAGCCTATATTATTACTTTGATAGAAATTTGAATATGGGATAGTATTGTCTGTATCATATAAAAATGTTTTTATGGATTTTTAGCTGCTGAAACTGAAATCAATAAACTTTAGCTTCTGTTGTTGACTGGAACAAGTAAATCTGCACATTTCTGTTTTCTTCGTGTTACCTCTGCCTCTATGTTCACTTAGTGTTTCTTCCAGCATTACTCCTTTCATGGTATTTGCCTGTAAGGCACACTGAGTGTGGGGTTTTGCATGTTCTTGTGGAAGACTTTCCTCATGGAGAACTGTGCCTCTGAGTTTGTGCAATTACTTTATTTTCTGAATAAACCCTCGAGAATCTCAGTCAAAGTAGAATCCCAGGATTAGAGTAGCCAGTGGATCAGTTTGTAATTTTTTTCATATTTTAAATAGGTTTGTCAGTAACTGATGATTGTGTTTAAATTAGATACAGAATAGTCTTCTGCACCCCTGAATTTCACAGTAGGTTAATATGCCAGTGTATCCCAGAATGGATGTACATTAGTGAACAATACGGTCCATGTTCTGGATTACTTTAGCGAACAGAAAATACTTTTTGCTTGGTTGAGAAATTTTTAAATTGGAAAGGATTATTCTTCTTTTAAAAATTTAGTACTTCAGATTTGAAAGAAACAAACTTGTAATATAGCCCAAATTTATTGTAATCTGTTTAGTTATTTGTATTAAATGAAGCGATTCAAAGGTGTTCATGTCTGCTGAAGTTTTAAAGAAAAAATCAAATTGTGGGAGATAACTGGTTAAACACTTGAAGACAGTGTTGATTGAAATATTAAGCCCATTTGGGGAGTAATGTATTCCACTGTTTCAGGGCAACTGTTTTCTTCACATAATTTTATTAATTTGATTTAATTAAATATCTGCTGAATTCAAGGCTGAGGAACTGATTGATAGTTGAAGAAATGGCATAATTAATCTTCCCTATTTTAATTTATGTGTAGAAGAGATGGAAGAAAAAACAACTTCTGTGACTTCAGGTAGTCTTGGTGACCAGAAACAAACAGTTGTTTATTAATTATAGAGTCCTTGATTACGTCTTTAAAAGAAAAAATATTTTCTATACTTTTTTCCTGAGTATTCAGTGTTCTTTATTTACATGATGATCCATTTGCTCATTTGTTTTATGGATAACAGTGAGTAAATTTTCCTTATTAGTATGACAGAGGTAGACCTTAGTGCCTTCCAGATTTTGCAAGAAGTATGCTCTGCATGTGTTTCCATATTCCAGAGCACTCTCACATAGTTGTCATGCGTGGCTACCGTAGAAGACTTAATTTTTTTTAATGTTATTTTCTCTTTTTTTGCTTGATTTTTTTTTGATACTTGCAGAATTTGCACCCTTCCTTGAAGTGGTGTGGCTCTTCTCTCAGTGCTGATGTGGAGTGGAGACATCTGTGTCAGTGCTGTGTCATTCCCGTTGTTGGGTTGGCCATTTTCTGCAAGGGAAATGTGTAGGTTTAGAGAAGTCCCAGTTCAAACTGTGGTGGGCATAGCAGGGTCCTGACATGACTAGCTCTGATTCTAACACCAGAAGGCAGGGAAGAGGGGAGGGTTCCTCACGGAATCCCCTTTGCTATTCCTGACCTCTCAGCGGCATCCATTCTATCTTTTCTCCACTGGGCAACCATCGAGCTGCTGTGACACGTCAGGATCATCATCACGGCTTAGCTATAAACCTGCTTTTCAGAGGATGAGGTACATTGGGCACTGGTGCTGTTTGCTGGTGCCACGTACTCAAATATATCCTGCTATCTTAATAACTTTCCCTTCTCTGTAGCCTCTTTGTCAAGCAGAGGACTTCTATCTGTTTGAGCTCTATCTGCAGATGAATATGCTGGTCAGTCCTGTTATCCTGCCCTACCTTTAGGAGGAGTCTTTGTGCTCCACCTGGCCATCAGCATTGGACCTCCCTGGCTAGGAAAAGCCCAGATAAAACATAGAGCCATCTCTCCATAAGAGATAAAACCTAACTTCTCTTGATCTGCTTCACAAGACCACATACCCTTAATAAGTCCTCTTGGATGTGTTTTCTAAGCCAAATACCCAACTACGGGACATTCTTTGGCATGCTGCATTGACAGTGATTTAATGCCAAGCTGTTGTGACAAGTCTGTTGGCCACTTGTTTGCTTCAGTAGTATCATCAACCTACAGTGAAGCAGCTAGCACGTTAATGCTGCCTTGTGGGTGGAACTCAAGGTTTTTGCTTCACCATCATGCTCCTCATCTCTGTAGCAGCAAGGGCTCCAGGAGATAGGTGTGGACTATTACATGAACTCAGAGGAACAGAGATCAGCAGCTATTGGACTTTGTGGGGGAAATGGCAGATGCCATTCTTTGCATGGTCTCCAGGCAGCATTACCAGCCTCTTAGTGTAATATTTGGCTCCTATTCCTGTGAAATGAAGCCAAGGTCACAGATTTCATTGCTGTTTCCCCTTTCATATCTTTATTACTGTAATCCTCATACGAAAGAAAATACACTGCATTGGCCTCATCTGCTTCCACTTACTCCCATACCCCTGGTTGACACCTCTGAGTGTCATCGTCCCTCCTCTCTTTGGCTATACCCCTGGTCCTTTTCTCCTTTTGACATTCAGCTAGCTCATTTCAACAGTGCTTGGTCTTCTGTCCTGCTGGCCACACCGATTTTGAAGTTTGTCAGTGAGAGCCAGCAAGTGTGGTTTGGCATGTTGGTAGCTACTTGCTCGCTCCAGCTCTGTTCAAAGAGAGGGGGTTGCTGGACCCAGGGGAGCTCCAGCCATCTCTTCTGGCTCAAACAGAAGACTCCACAGTGGTTATGCTCTGAAACCCAAACCAAAATGGAAATGGCAGGCAGTCTGGGGCTCGAGGTGTCAGGTTTCCTTTATCTGAAAAATTTGCATTGTTGACTTTTGGCAACCACACTCTGGCTTTTTCCCAAGGGCATCTCTGCATAAGCCTCTGAATTTGCAAAATGCATGTTTTTGGATTGCCACAGGAGCGTTTCATGGGCAGTTTTTTATATTCTGTGTAAAGTCAGTACAGGTCTGTTAGTGTTTTAGGATAATGCTCCTTGAGTTGTCAGCAGTAGCCAGGGCTTTTAGAATATTGTGTCCATGCTGATTGTTTTCTTCGGTTAGGGCACTGGGAAGGGAAAGTGATGGATTAAGTCCAGGGTGGCTTAGAGCAGCAGTACACACCTTTCCTTGAGCTTAGTATGGACACAGGTACACTCAGTCTCTGGTCAATCAGCCAGAGTCCCAGGTGATACAGGTCCAGTTCCCTGAATTAGCTGGAGCACTGCTTGAATCAGTGTTGGCCAAAGCCTTGTCCTTCAGAATTGGTTTGCTGCCTTCAGACTCCTCCTGACTTGACAAGGGCTTGTGCTGTGACAGGGATTGGAGTCAGCATGACTCTCCCAGGCCACATAAGACCCAGGGCCTGTGTCATCTGTTGTGCCAGCCTTGGCATCCAGCAATTCCAGTTGTGGGTTTCTGCCTTTCATTTTCCCAGGGCTTACTCACTCAATAGAGAAGTGTGATCTCAAGCAGTCACATGCTGTAACATGGCAACTCTCTCTGCATGTCTGTGCAAGCACAGCTAATTCACCTCAGCCATTGGGAGTGGAAGTCCCCTAGTTGGAGTGTTGTCTTTGAGAGCCCACAGGCTTGCTGGAAAAAAAAAACCAGCATATGGATGACAGGGTGACAGTTCAGAGCCATCAAGAAAGTGCATCCAAGTGATTTGATTCCTCAGAGCGGAGGAGTTGCTCCATCCCTGAATGCTAAATGACTTTTAAATTTTTATGTCTACCGCATTAAACTTTCCAGACAGTCCCTGGGATGATTTTTCTTACAGTGAAGCACAGATGCATCCGTTTTTGAGATTATGCTGATAGAACGTGTTGGACCTTGCTACCCAATATGCAGAAGCAAAAGTACTTTTATTGGTTGGGGCTGGCTCTTTACAATTTGAACTGTGTTTGCAGCTCTCTGCAGAGCAGATACTCAGAATTTTGTTGTCATTTGTTGGGCATCATGGAGTTACCAAAGCACCCCAAAGAGTTGCTGTGTTTGGTAGAACTGTGTTAAATCTGTTAGACTCAAGGACCTCAGGGCTAATTTCCAGGTAATGATTGGCATGTGGTGTCCTGCTTCAAGCCCCCTGTGGTGGAGGTGTTCGCAGGGGCCTTCAATACCAGAAAGAAGAGGGTATTGCAAGAGCTGGATTTCTTCAAGATGCTATGTGATACCTGTGTAGCCATCTGCTACTGATTTTCATTCCTCCTCATTAATTTTGTTGTCTTTGTAGATTGAGGGGAAATAAGGGTTCCCAGGCAGGGTTAGGGTCCCCAGTTCCAGCTGCTTATGGCTCCCAATTTTAAAGTACCAGCAGGTATATGAAAGCCCAAAAGTTCATGTGGCTGGTCAGTAACCTTATTTAAGCTGGCACAAACTGGAACAACATCCTGAACCTTTTGGATGTTTTTATTGTATTTCTGTTTCTGACTGAGTGCAATTTACAGGCATTCACATTCCAATTCTTACAGGTTTTTATGTTAGAAAACTATACTCATCCCCATTATCTTCTACTCAAAATGTGTGTACTTCAAAATACATATAATCGCTTAAATATGTAACCTTCTGACCTGAATGGCAAAAAAGGCCAGTTACGTTTGATATAAAAGTTACATTAAGTTGCAAATTCATTTTGTTTTAGTGGTCACTGGGAAATGAGAACTCGGGCATCTTTCAGAAAATAGCTGATGCAGAAATACAAAACCAAGGGCTTTAAAATTAATTATTTAAATTGGCATGTCCTATTACATTATTTAAGCCAGAATATAAGTCTACCTAGCACAGTTTTGTTGAATCAAACAGGGATCTATCAACTGTGGATTTACCAGAATAAATTACAATTAAAACCAAATTATGATATCTGATTGAGATTGTAATATATGATATTTGTCATTTCTACAGATACTTGATTTGATGGGAACCAAACTGGTGCTACCATTGCCAAAAACCAATCCTTGCAATTTATTTTGTGGTCTTATAAATTTTCCTTTGCTTGCTTCTTTAGTGGTATGCCAAATTATAACTCTTTTTAATGGTCACCCTATCTTGGCTTGAATTTTCCCATGCCTGAAGTCCGCAATGCTGATTTAGCAGAACAAAAACTTTGAAGATATTTCCTTTTCTTTGTGCTGTTTATTATATCTTTTGCTTTGCGTGTAGACTGAGCTCTGAAGCTTAGGTCAACAAGAAACCACTGTTGTGGCCAGGCTGGCTCTTGGGAAGTGGCACTCAAATGGTTCCAGTTTGTAGTTCTCCTGCGTCTGAGATGATTCCCACAGGTCAGGCTGGCAGCTTCTGGGGTTTGAAATCGATATAGATACCTCTCAAATAACATATCCTCTCGACTGTCTCTTTACCTACATCTGCATGCTGGTAGTGGTTACTCTAATCTGGGTAAACGGTCCTTTAAGGAGAACTAGGATGAGTTTAGTGCTTACTTGGACTGTTTGGATTTGAGGCAGACATCAACAACTTGTCAGCTGTAACGAGAACATGAAATAATATTTTGCAATTTTTTTTTTTTTACTTTATAAAGTTAAATCAGGTCTCTGAGAAGTTTTTGAGTTTGTTTATTCACTTCCTTAAAACTTTGGAATCCAGATCTATAAATACAGTCTGACTTCATGTTTACAATTATTATCACTCTCACTTGAATTGATTGATGCTACTTGTTAAAAAATAGAAAAGTAAAAAAAGGTATTAAGATATGTTTAGATCTACAGGAAAAGATTAATGTTCTTGTTGTTCAAATATGTTGCTTTTGTCCATAAGGGAAGGCCAATGTGAAAGTATGAACCTCTCACTTTTCTAAAACTAGGAGGCCTATTTGCCAGCTATTACAGAAGTAAAAGGAAAGACATTGCAACCAGACTCGAGATGTAGTTTTCCCCAAAAGTAGCAGCTATATTGCAGACTTAATAATAGCTGGGTATCGACCTTAAATAAAGAGTCGGCATTTCTTAAAAATAGTCATGGCCTGATACTTATAATTCTTTTTTTTTTTTTTGGGGGGGGGATTTTAACGTTATTTCTGCATTGCAGATTTCTAGCTGGAGTTTTGCCCTAATTCTTTTTAGAAGGTGATGTAGGCTTGCTAATCCATGTGAGTTTTCTTAAGAAATGTAAATCACTTTTCAGTTTTACCAAATTATCCCTGCAGATGTGCAGTTGAATTTAACCAAATCAAAAAACTTTTGACTTCTTGTTAAGAAATATCCTTTATTCAAACTTGAAAAAATAAATGGGGAAAGGACTATGTTTCCAAGTCTGTGTTTACAAATCTAAATGGATGATTTGATTTTTCTCAAATGGCCAGGATGCAGAAAATTAAGAAATTTAGTTTAATTATGTTGGAATATCATTCCGTGGCTTTGAGTGACTCAGAACGGAGTAAAACCTAGCAGATAAATTTAAAACATCATTTATTTATAAACTAGAAATGTGTCCAAATAAATTTTTGTCTGTCAGATATTTAACAGTGACAATGCAGTTTTGATTTACATTCCTTTTTGCTGAATATGGTAGCTTAACTGCATTATATAGTCTAAAGCAAATGTTTTATATAAAGCTAAACTGGGTGGTTTTAGGCAAACATTAGTTTTGCCTTAACTTACATGCAGAAATGTTTCCCACTTAAAGGAAAGTGGTTGAAGGAATCTGGATTGGGTAATTTAGGCTGAACTGTTGAAAGTGAAGTTGCTTGCTTAGGCATTGATCCAGTCAAAACTCGTGCACATCTTTAACTTTCTGCAGTCTGCATAGCCTGTGAGACCTCTACTGACATGGATAAAGTAGCAAGCATGCAACATCATTCCCAAATTGGACGTATGTATCCTACCCTCACATGTGCTTGAATTAAAAGTGCATTTAAGTATGCTTGAAAACAGAAGATCTGTAACTCCTCAGAGAGTACCTGATCTCACCAGAATGCTCAGCTGATGGTCAAAAATGAGATTTCCTTTCTTGTCTATGCTTATGCTTGGGGGGGGCAAAAAAAAAAAAAAAAAAGGAACGTTTTGTTGCTTTTAATATGAGCTTCATTGGATTGGTTTGTCTCACTAGTGCAGTCGTGACGCAGTGTTGTGTTTTATCAGTGCCCACCCCCAGCAGAATTCTTTGCTTAAGAGGAGGCAGATTTTCACCTACTGAATAAGACTCTGGACTCGCATTGATGCTTCTCGGTGTTGTCTTGTGTACTCTCCTGTGCCGGAGTGAATTTTATGCCCGGACTGCCTGGTGTAAGTTATAGCCCTCTTTCTACCCTCTGGAAATTTGCATGTTCAGATGTGACTGTGCTGAATGATAGGATGTCTATTTTAGACTTCAACCTGTGTTTACAATCAGGAGGGAAGGTTGCTGGAAGAACTTAGCTCTTTTTCTTTTGAAACAGCTTTTAAATACTGGGTGAGTTTTAAAGACTTCTCTGCATGGTTTTCTTTTGTAAAACATGTTTTTTGTAACCATGAACTCTTGTTTTCTCTGAATGAATCTTGAAAATCTGTTGAATCATAAAAACTACTTGCTTATAAGAAAGACTTTGTTCAGTTACTGAAGGATCAAATTGTGCTTTAATTAGAGAAAAAAATATTTATCTGCAAATGCACAGTAACTTGTTGATACTTTACCTATCTTACTTGTCTGTAGAACTGCTCTTTAAAGTGCCTGCTGTCTTGTCTTTTTAGTGAATGTTTTCAGCAACAAGTCTCATACTAAATATTTTATATGCATTTTTGACCTTTCAGTGGTGGGAACAAAGGTTGATAGGGACTAAGAAAAGAAAGCATCCTCTGAAAGTTTTAGGAACTGACAGTGACAGTCCCTCTACAATGTTAAAGTGGATGTGAATCCTTGGAAAGCTATCAACTTCAGTCTTGTTTCCATATCAAGTAGTAGTGTGAAGTATGCTTAAACACATTTTGAATGTGTTAAAATAGGAACTGATTAATACAAAATCTGCTTCTGCAGATATGATGATTGATTTTTTTAATAGTAAGTCAGAGTGCTTTTTGTGTACTGAAGCATTAAACTTGCATAATGCTTGGCCTTGTGACAAGTCTGTGCATGTAATTTAGAGCCATATAGGGATGTTCTTAGTCTTGAACCACTTGAATTAATACCACCTTTCTTATCATGAATGTAGCATTGGTAATTTAAAGTAAGTAATTTGTGAGCCTTGTGGCCTGAGCATGAACTGGAAATGATAAAGACTATTGATATGAACGATGTTAGTAGCTTTGGTTATAAATCATGTTTGGTTTCTAAGCAGTGCTGTGTTTAGTACCAATAGACTGGAATGCTAGATCTGGTCTGAGTTTATATACAGCCTGACAGATGGGTTTTACATAAAGAACTACATACAGAAGTGAGAGAGGTATGGACTAACCTCCTAGAAGCTGCTGTCTGGTAAGCATTTTAGACAGACTTTTCAGCCACTGGTAACTGGAAGTGAACCTACCTGTCAGTATAAATTCAGTGGCACTGTTGATCATGAAACGTCTGCTGTGTTGAACACGGCGGGGGAAAAGAAATTATCCTGCCTTGTCTGCCTTGCCATAATGCAAAGTGGAGTAGTTGTAAGAGTTATCTTGAGAAATGCTGCACTAGCTACTGTCTTTTGATTTTTCCTCATACTTGGACAACAACAAATCAGTTAAAAGTGGGACCTTGCAGAATCTCTGTCCTGTCCAGAGCAGAGGAAAATTTTCAGCTGCAGCATGGGGCAACTTCTGAGAGTAGAAGAGCTGCATACAGCATGATTTATATATGGCGTGAGCTGCATACCTTTCAATGTTTCACAAGTGCAATAGGTTTCTTCCCCAATTTTCTGCAAAGAGAAGATTAAAAGATATTTATGGGATCTCTGTTTGTTTCCTTTATGTCATACAGTTGGATTGCTGGTGGGTAATGCACTCTGATTGCTTCCCAAGACTTTGAACTTAGTCCAGAGCTTTTATTTATCCATTCATCCCTGCTGTTGGATACTTCTGCATTCTCTTTAGGAGCAATTTGTTTAGTAGACTGCCTCCCTCCCCCAAAAAAAACCGCTGTCATCTTTGGTTTGCAAATTTAGTATTACTTTTTTCACTAAAATCTTGTCTAGACTCAGAAGTGTACCATGAATAGCTTCCAGAAGAGCTGTCTTAGTAAATGTCCATCTATAAACATGTCCTAAAATGATCTTGTGATTGCCATGAGTTCCTAACTTTTTCCTGAGGATTCACTTGTCATTGTGCATGAATCAAGGTGCTTCGTTACCTAGGTTTTTTTCTCATCTCTCCCTTAGGGAAGAAATAGCATTCTGTGTTGACAGAGTTATAACAAGCTGTTTAGTTAGCAACAAAATACAGTCCGAGGGGGGTGTCTGGATCATCTGCCAGCAAGGCAGAGGGACGTGCTTAGCATTTCCAAAAATCAAATTTTTCTCACTGAGATGCAAGTTCTGTAAGTTTTTAAGTCCTCATAAAAAGCTTTCACTCAGACCTCCTAAGTATGGTGCGCTGATTATGGATCATAAGAAAACTCTATTAGCTAGAAGTCTTGCATTAATGCAGAATTAGCTTCTTACAACTTGAAATGTCATCTTCCTTCACATTTCCCTTCCTTCTAATAGCCATCAGAGATGCACGCTCCAGCCTCAGGTCCTGCAGCTCCCCAGTCCTAAAACAGTTCCTCTGCCCTGCTAATGCCCAAGCGTGAATTTGCAGCACAGCCACTACAGAACAGGCTGGGCTGGGTCTGGAAGAGTTATCCAAAGCCTAAATAGGAAAACAAACTTTTCCACCCAGAGTCTGCTGCTGTAGCATAGTGCACCTGACTGCAGAGGGGGTATTGGTCCCACGGATAAACAGAAGGGTTTCCCATCATCTAGCAGGTCAGGTTGAATTGCATTTGTGCTACATAAGGGCACATTGATGAAATATAAATGAGCACAGGAGGGAAAGAGGCTAATGACTTCCAGGTGTCACACATAGAGCAGATCACCTGCCATTCCCTGCTGCATGGTGTTTTTTCCATCCCAGTTTCTTTTTCATCCCAATAACAACATGAAATACCACAGGCTCTTCGGTTAGATTAGGTGATGAGGGGCATTGCTCAGCGTGTCTGAGCATGCCAGATGTATTTTGAGCTTTAGAAAGAAGCGTGGTACAAGATTTAGTCTGTATTTAGTTACTGGCCTACTTTGCAGGATATTTTGCATTTCTGAAAACTTTCTCAGAGATGTGCCTTTTTTTCGTTCTGTTTCTTTCTTTATAAGCATTTAAAATCTCTTACCGTTTTTTAAGTTTGAAAGTAGTAACACCTAACCATTCAAAGGCAACCCACATATTAGTTTATAAATGTGTGTTTATTCCTCTTTTCCTTTTGATTTTCATCTTCTTAAAAACAAGGCTTGCCTGTTGCTGTGCTCTGTTCCTTATATCGATGCCATGGACATCAAGTTTTGGAGGAAGCTCTATTTTGAACCATCACCTTGATAAAATTACAGGAGGGGTGACTTCTTACTTAAGACATCCTTTTCTCTCGAGGCCATATATCACATTTTGCAGGGAGGGTGCTTATGTAGCTGCCTCTCTGAGCTGTTTGCCAAAAGCCCCACTGACTTTTGGATACCCTTTGGCCTTCATGAGGCATTTTAGGAGCACACATACACACACTTGAAGTCTTAATTTCTTTGGGACCATTTGGAGGATTTCTCTCCACCCTTTCCCAGGGAATCTAATAAAGGCAACCTTGTGACTTAGTGGTTTATTTTGGAAGCTCCAGGAACTTGCTATGACTGGAGGAGCCAGATTTGACAAACATTGTCCCATGAACTCTGTTGCGGTGGGGGAATGTCACAATCCCCCTGCTCTTCCTTATCCCAGAAATTGGGTCACCACAGTAAATTGGTAGGTTGATTGATAAGTACAGAAAAGACAGATCTCTATTGGGAATATGGGTGTGCTTTCATCTTGCTTGTCCAAAGGGAATGGGTCTCATATAATCACAGAGTCTGTGGATGCATGCATGGATCTCAGTCAGCTTTGCCCATTTTCAGGAGAAGAAACTGGGGCACCGAGGCTAACTTGGCAAAGGTACTGTGTAAATCCACACAGGGTGGAGAATTTAATCATTAATCTCCAGGATCAAGGAAGGACCCTACTACAGAACTTCATCTCCTAGCAAAAGTCTGATATACATAATACAATTTTTTTGATGAATGCATTTAGTGGGGTTTTGTCTTCCTTCACAGGCAAACAAGTGCTGACTATAATTGTTTCTTCCAAATATCTTTAGCCTTTTCTGTCTTTGTCAAGTCATTTTCCACTCAATGGGCTGAGTGCTCATGAATTATAAAAAGGCAACAAGTCTTCAAGCAGCAAACATGCTTTGGTGCTTTGTTTTCTCATGTTATCTCATAGTATAAAAATCCTTATACAAATGTTTTGAGCCGTTAAGACCTTCTGAAATGTTGTTTTAGAGTGTAAGGCATTCAAGGATTTATGTCTGCTCCATGTCTGGAAAAGACTGGAGCAACAGTTGTTCAGCCAGTTTGGAGCCTGGAAAAAGAAACAGGGCCATCTTTTCTGCTGAATATGTATAGGTGGAGAAAGCATCAATCCTTGACATCAGTTTAAGAGTTTTTTAGGAAACACTTACGCATAAATGTGGTATTTTCCTGTTGGTTGTTCTCAAGTATCCAGCATCTCAGGAATATGCAAAATCTCTTTTAATTTTTAATTTTACCATTATTTCAGAGGACCCTTACTCTTCACTACCGCAGGACCTATATTGCATTTGGGTCATCAAAAGAAATTAAGCATGATCTTGAAACTCTACATGTGGGAATACTGCATGAAATTGAAGCAACTGTGAGGAAACTGAGCAAGCAGGAGGTGGGCTCAGGGCTTTTAATCTGATATCCCCTGATCTCTAGAGGTGCTTCTTAAAATGTGTGGAGTTGTCTGATGCATATTTGCATTCATTTAACCCCTTACCACGCGATGTCTGTGGTGACTGTGAAGAGAAGAGAATTAGCCCTTGGAGGAGACAGGTGGTTTCGGAAAATTTGCTTCTAGCTTTTGACCATCTTGATGTCACTGTGGGCCTTATCACTCTGTTTAACAGTCTTTTGGATGGTGAAGGTTTTATTTTTTAAATTCCCTTTCTCTATGTCAATTTTTTGGTTTGAAAGAGCTCACTCTTATCAGATTAGACTAATTCAAAATACGGTCATAAATCTGAAGCTATGAAAATAGCTAAATAGAAATACTAAAAGGTATCTTTGACAATGGTTTGAATATAATAACAGTAATCGATAAATATCTGTAGGAAAGAGCAGAGAGCTCAATGTTTTAGTTGCGCTTTTTTAATAGACTTCTATAAACCAGTAGGGATACATGGAAATATTGAAATTACTGCGCTGTTTCAGTGACTAAAAAGCTGTAAAAAATTTTGTTCTTACTGCATGGGATGTGATAACAGCAACAGATTAATGCTCTTCAGAGTATTTTCAGTGGTGTTTCCTAGACAGACATATATATAAAATAATTTTTCAAAGGAGTGCATCCATGGCTGCATCTGATAAAATGTTGAGAGCTCTGCTGAGATCAGTGAAGCTAGGTGATATATATCAGCTGAGACTCAGGCTGTATGGCATGTCTTATATTCACTGGGTACAAAAAGCCAAGAAGAATCCTCCTGCCAGAAAGAGGGCTTATTGCTCTGCTCAGTAAATGCAGCACAAACAAAACTCCCAAACTTTCTAAATCCTTTTAAATTGCTCAAAAGATTTTCTTGGTCAGTGATATTGCAAGAAACATATTATTTTGGAGGTGACCTAATTTGAATCTTTTCTGAATTGCTTTATGATTAGAGCAGTCACATGCTGAGGTAGGACCCCATTAGTGGGTTTAAGTCATCTGTTTACTTCTGAAAACGCGCATTGTTATGGGCTCTGCTGAGTATTCTTTTTTTTTTTTTAATTTTCTTTTCTTTTTCTTTTTCTTTTTTTTTTTCTCTCTTGCAGGACAGAACATCGCAGTTATACCGGTTTGGGAGCAAAATATGGAATGTGTTTCACTGCTGACCGAAGGCAGCCAAATGAACAGTATTTATAGTAGTTTGAAAATCAGCAGTTAGCAGTTTCTTCACATTCTAACACTACCCAGCACTTTCCAGAGAGAACTCATTGTTTACAAGAAATCTGCTTTCCAAATCCGTTGCGGTGCCCTCCAGCCTTGACTATTAACTATTTGCAAAGGGGAAGCTAATCTACGGTTTGGGGAAAGATGGCAATGGATGAGTACCTGTGGATGGTCATTGTGGGGTTTATCATTGCTTTTATTTTAGCTTTTTCAGTTGGTGCAAATGATGTTGCAAATTCTTTCGGCACGGCTGTGGGCTCTGGTGTCGTTACTTTACGCCAGGCTTGCATTTTGGCTTCAGTTTTTGAAACCACTGGCTCAGTATTGCTGGGAGCAAAAGTAGGAGAAACAATTCGGAAAGGTATCATTGATGTTAACCTGTACAACGAGTCTGTCCCACTGCTGATGGCAGGAGAAGTGAGTGCAATGGTTGGTAAGTAACACTTTCCTATTCCAAGTAACATTTGTTGTGTATTTGTCATCCTGTTTGTTGTGAACATTGTTAATTAAGTCTACCCATCTTCTGGATCTGCACATCTGGTCTTGTATGAATGCAGGGGCCTGTACTCCTATTTAAGTCTCCTATGTTTTTTAAATGCTTCTAATAATTTACATTTTTCAGTGGTTCATAACTAATAGACAAAAAAAATGTTTTACAAAATGGATCCTATCTATGTATAGGATACTGAAAAAAATTATTTTGGAGATTTTTGTGATGGTAAATGGAAAATTGGAAAGCACAGTATTTGTGTCTGTACAGAAGATTCTACAGAAACAGCAGTTTGCAGTGAGTATGTACAAGAAGGAGTTGTTTTGAAAAAAATTACAGAAAATCCAAACACATTTTGAGTGATTTGATCACTCAAATCATTTAAGTGATTTGAGTGATTGCAATTAGTTGTACACTTCACCCTTGCTCATGGCAAAACTAAGGGAGCAGTAAAGATAAATAATCACACATTTAAGGTCTCTTTAATTTTTCTGACCCAAACCGACAGCAGGTTACTGTACTTTAGAGTCTGTTCCCCTACTTTTGGTGGCAGTTAACTAAATCTCAGTTTAGAACAAATAGCATATTCTGAGGTAAGTAACATTAAGCCACAGTATTTACTCTTTGTTTATATGCAAGAGGCTTTGTGAGCTTTTAGAGAGCTCCCTCAAGGAGCAAACCTGCTTTTAAAGGTCAGGAGGCAGCAGGAAGGAAACCCTTTCACTGTGGGAGAGGCAACCCAGGCGAGGGGCCAGCCCTTCCATCCCACCACCACTTCCTTAGTCTGGCAGGTTCGTGGCATCCCATGACAGGGTGGCGTGATTTGTACAAGCATCGCAGCACCCTCTGTTTGAAAGGGATGTTCCACTTAAAAATATTCTTCCTTAAACCTACTTAAACTTGATCTAAATATTATTTCTACCTATCCCTCTAACCTCCTCACAGTTTTTAGGCAGGACCTGCACATGGGATAGGTGAATCTTTGCAGAGGTCTACTGCATGTGATTATTTTCCTGTTTCTTAGGGGAAACTTTAGCACTTTTTTAAATATTTTTTATTTTAATGGATCAAAATGGACATTGAGTGACAGTTTCTGGAGTTGTCAGAGGTGGCTTTGTGTGCTTGACTGTGGGGAGGTAGTTCCCTTAGTTCTTTGGCTGCTCCTGAGCCTCCTGAAGGTTGACCACCTTTCCTTGCCCAAGGGGAAGAGGGTTGGCTAGTGAGAAATCACTGCTGGGACTGCAGCCACTTCCCTAGATGGTCCTTCTGGGAGATTGCCACCGTAAACCACATCAAGTGCTCTTGGGCACCCCCCATCAGTTGCTCTTTCCTGATATCTTGCAAGGTCAGCTGCAGGTTCCTGGTCTTTCCCTTGGGCTGTATGGTGGTTTTTTATTACATAATCACAGAATATTCTGAGTTGGAAGGGACCCACAAGGATCATCGAATCCAACTCTTTAAGTGAATGGCCATATGGGGATCAAACCCACAACCTTCGCATTATTAGCAACGTGCTCTAACCATCTGAGCTAATCTCAGACTTCCACTTGCATCATTTAGCCCTCTTCTTGCTGAGATAGCTCACTGTCTGAAATGTAAGTGACCTGCGCATTCTTGATACTCATGATTCCCATTGACGGAAGGGTCCTTTTGCTTTTCTGTATCTATTTCTGGCATCCTGATCCTGGCAGGGCAAGGTTTTAAGTCTCAGATACCCCCTGCAGAGGCAACTGGTCAGAAGCTCAAAGAAAACAACTTATTTGCATGCGTATTTACATAAGCCTGTGTGAACTTCATGACCAGTTGCATTCCCTTCCTCCAGTAAGGGCATTAAGAAGAAATTCCACATTTTAAATCTCAGAATTAATCACAAGTTACAAAATGCAGATTTCAATTTTTTTTCCCCTCAAATCCATTTCCAGCTCTTCTCTGGATGTATGATATTTTTTCTGTGTTTTCTCTGAGCCTTCTTGGATGTTTTCCTTTCCTCTTTCTGTTTTTGCTCTGCATTTTCCCCCATCCTGTTCTCTCATGCCTCATGATCATGTTTTTGCAAATGGATTTAGCTTCTGAATTTCAATGAAGCTTAAATGAGTCAACAGTCTGGGAGAGACCAAAAGTCACTGTATCCTCTTTCCAGATGTTGATGGAAGATCCTTTGATGCTTGCAGCAAACAGCAGATGGTAATTTTCAGGGCAAGCTTCTCTCCTAAGAGAGAAGGATGCAGGGAGCAATGGGATTAAAATTTTAAAATGTAGCATTTTGTAATAATTCATAGCATATTAAAGTGTTGTTTATTAGGCAGATCAGAAGTGAGGGACTTGCTTTTGGGAGTAAATTGCAGTGCTTCCTTAGCATTAACTAATTGTCAGGTTATTGTCAGGATTTGTCTGGGTGTTGTTGTAGTGGTCCTGGTGTGAGCAGAAGTCAGCAGCTGGTGCGACTGAGGAGATTCCACCAACAGAGAGGATATCCCAGCCAGGATTAGTAAAGCAAAGTACTAATCTAGTCTTGCAGGTGACGTGGTGTTTGATGGGGGATTATGGCTGGCACACAGCACTGGAGCCCCAGGAGAATGGATGTGGTGCCTTCAGCACCAGGGGAGCATGAAACACACCCTGGGCCAAAAGTGGGTGCTGGCAACTCTTGGTCAGGGCAGTCTGCAGCCAGCCCTCTCTCTTTAGGGGGTATTAAAGGAAAGGGTGTGCAGCCGTGGTGTCAGCAGGCATGAAGAGTCTGAATTTGGGACTCTGTGACAGGTCTAGTGAACCTCCTGCTTCCTAGGTTAGTTTTGCAACGGTAAAAACTGGAAACATACATTTTTTGTTAAAGAGGAGTTAAAGCTTTGGTGTAGGTAGTTAAGGCACTACAAACACTGGAGGAAAGTCCTGGTCTGGCTTGATTTGTATTTTCTTCTGTTCCTTAATATGCTTCCTTAAACTTGTTTAGATCATGCATTGTCCTTCTCAGACCATCCACTTTTCCTCTTGCTCTCATGTTTGTTTTCAACTGAGCAACCTAATCTAGTGGAAGGTGCCCCTGTCCATGGCAGAGGGGTGGAACTGGATGATCTTTAAGGTCTCTTCCAACCCAAGCCATTCTGTGATTCTATGATTATGTTGAGTTGTTTAAACACGAAAGAGCTCCATGATCCCTCTATTTCCCCACCAACAAAAAAACCCAGCCCTTGCTACACATTTGCAGTGCAGCTGTGGCTTTGTTGTGTTTCCCTACTTTTCAGGCTGAGTATTTTGTAATTACATACCTATGGCTGGCCTATCTGTTTATTTGACTCCTTACAGGTGTAACCATCTGACTTCTCTTTCACCTCACTTCCACTTGCTGGTATCTAAGTTCATGTCAAAGGTATCAAAGTGTATTTATTTTTATTTTAGTACAGGGGAAAATAAGCCAAAAAATTAAAGGGCAAGAGAAGTAACAGTTGTTTTGGGATAGTACCCCAGGAGAGATCAGTTTTACAAACTGGTTGACTTCCAAATGTAGCTGCATATGATACCAGCAAATCACCATTTGCAGATGTCTCTGTTTGAAGACCTTCAAACCAGCTTCTAGTGTTGGAATTGAGGATGGAGGCTGAAATTTTGGGTAACAGCCTATGTTCAGTGACTTTGCTTTATCACCTGTGTCTGCTGCAGATCTGTTAAGAGAGGTGGCATGATCCAGAAAATTCAGGATCTCTCATGGCAGTCTGATTGCTGCCATTGGTGCCTCTTAACACATGAAGATTTAGTCTTAAGGCCATCAAGTCTAAAGATGAAGAAGAGATCTTTCTAAGAATTTTCTAATATTAGGTGAGGTACACAGAATGCTTGTGTCACTGCCAAAATTATTTTGGTGTCCTGAGGTTAGTGCCACTGCAAGAGGAGTAGGAAACCTGGGTCCTTGCAAAGTGAAAGTGAGTTGAAGAATGGAGCTGCATGCTCAAGGGCTTGGTGGCCAAATGTGGTCTGATCTAACTACTGAAAGTGGTGCTTGGGGTACTTTTTTTTCTTCCCTGCACTCTTGACCACCATCCTTCCTGGACATCTGTAGGACATGAGACATTGCATTACTTTATAGACCACTAACCACCATCTCTTAGTTATTTCCTTATGCCCAGGATATCTTTGGCTACTCCACGACTAAGACAAGACCTTTCTGCAGTTCTGAATTTCTCCAGTGTGACAGTGAACTGCAAATAAAGGCAGTTGACAGAGTCCTTATTCCCTCCTCAGTCTGTTTTTCCTATAGAGGACTCTGAATGGCTGTGCATTGTTGAGAAGAGGCATAAAAACTCTCTGCCCCACAATTTGAGTCTTTCTCTGGTAGTATCCAAATTTAGGAGCGTGGGTAGTTCACTAGTGAAATGGTGAATACCTTCTCACACTGATCACATGGAGGCTTCCAGATCCAGCTCTGAAGAATAAGGTTTTCTAAGCTTGATGCAGGCTGGGACCAGTTTGTGTATTTAATCAGACAGGCTGTAAATACTGAGAGCCTTCAAAAAAAAAAAAGGCAGAACTGTTGTGAAGTGTAAAGAGCTGCTAGTCATAAACAGTCATAAGTAAGATGTAGCATTCAAAGCTGCTATTAAACTGTCTTAGTATCTGCTTTTAGAGACAGAACAGGAACAAAACTCTCTTTAGAAGATCTCTGTTATGCATGTGGAGTGTAGGCAGCACTTCTAAAAGAATGTGGGTATGTGGCAAAGAATTTTCTGTATTACATTATTGTTGTTGTTGTTTATACCATATGGTTGGGTTTTTTCTAGGTTCTGCTGTTTGGCAGCTAATTGCATCGTTCTTGAAACTCCCAATATCAGGGACCCATTGCATTGTAGGTGCTACGATTGGATTTTCTCTGGTGGCAATTGGCACGCAGGGTGTCCAGTGGATGCAACTTGTTAAGATTGGTAAGTGCTATCTCCTTTTATGTGTGAGAGGATATGAAATACTGTGTACTGCCTGCAAAAAAACATTCCCAGAAATCTGCTTTGTGCTGATAGCAGTTCCTCATTAACTTATTTTCCACCCCAGTAGTGTCATTCATAAGATGCACTGATGCCATGTTTATTAAGGGCTGCAGTGTGTCTGCAGTGGAGAAAGAGGTAAGACAAAAGTTGCACTTCCTCGGAGGTAAGCTGAGGACACATTGTCCCTCAGAGACATGCTTCAAGGTGACATTCGTCCTCTTCTAATTCTTTTTGTGGCAGCTCATACTACCCTGTTCTTGCTCTCTAACAATGTGTATGCCGTCATGTGAATGCCCACAGTCATGTTTCTCCACCCACCATCTTCAGGGAGGCAAAATCTGGGCATACAGCACATGTTTAACACACAGCCTCCCATTACCAAGATCAGTACATCCAAGCAGGGATGTGATGGATTTTTTTGTTATTGTTTTGGAAGCCTTGTAACCCGAGGTGCAGCCTAAAGCCTGTATTAAAAGGATTTGATTCTGAAAACATGGTAATATATTTGAACTTTAGCAATGCATATATTCTTTTTAATTCTGTTGAAAGTAAAAGAGAGTTTACAGTGATAGCAGAATCAATCTGTTCACCATGCTGCAAACAATAAATCACTCTGGACGAGATTTCCAGAGTGCTGCCCTAATCCAGTTTTATTGGAATCAGTGGGAGTTATGCCACCTACTTCAGTTAAATCAGTCCTGGACATTTGCAGCACTGGCCTGCAAAAAATTTACACGCATTATACATTACAGTTGGTGCTTCTATGGCATTTTGGAAATTGAGACTTTTCCCCTGTGAGCAGCATGACATCCTGCTAAATGCAGTTGCTTTCCACTTGCATGCAACACTTGTGGTTGTGGTGATTAGGAAATTACAGGGTTTGCTTGGTGTACTCTGATTCAAACTACAAGAAACTTTTATGATGAATTTGATTGCTAAACTTGCAAAATGATCAGGAGATGCTTTGGCTGATATTTCTAATGGTGCCTAGCATTACTTTGACTTTAATGAATGTCAGTGGACACTGAGTTGCATCAGTTGTAAGTAAACATACAGAACATTCATTCCAATTGTACAAGAACTGTTTTAAATTTATTGCTCATTAACAACTTACATAACTATTATGCAAGAATACTGTTTATTTCAAGTTTCTTTCTTTCTTTTCTTCGACACAGTTGCCTCTTGGTTTATTTCCCCACTGTTATCTGGCTTAATGTCTGGAGTCCTCTTTGTGCTGATTAGATTCTTCATTTTAAACAAGGTAAAGAAATCTCCCTATTGTAATGAGTGCTTAGTATGAAGGTTGTATTCTAGCCTCCCATTTGAGTGCTGGCATTTCCAGAGTTGAAGGTTTGTGGCTTGCTTTTTGCACAGGAGACCAGTCATTTTTTTAATAGCCACTAGAACTTTACTTGCTTTTAGCAGTTCTGAAAGCTCGGGGTAAGTAATTTGACAAGTATTTGAGGCTTAGAAGGTGCTATGTGATAATTAATATTGTATATTCTATTTAGTCAGAAGATGGTACACTGAGATTGCTTCTGTATCAGTACAAGCTTGCTGGCATTAACTTAGCCTCACAATAGCTGTTCTGACTGTTATTCAAACCGAACAGTTCTGTCTTGGAGATACTCTAATTGGCATTTTATAATTGTGAAATTTTAAGCTTTGGTTTTCCAGCACATCAAACAGGAGATGGGCGTCTGCATATTTTGTAGATTCTCCAGAAACCTGAATTAGTGGGTTTTAGTGACCTGATAACATCAGTCCATGCACCTCCAGTGCAAAAGATCACTTACATGCCACCCAGCATAAATTGGAAATCAGAACACTTTTATCTGCTTTTTCCATTTCTCTCACACCATTCAGCTTGCTAAAATGGGGAAGTGTAGCGCATGACAATGACCTAAAATAAGGGGCACTATATTAGCAGTGTTACAAGGAACTTAAATAGATGAGGGATTAATTCCTTTGCTATAAATAGCACCACCTGTAACCTCAGCTTCATCATTCTTTATTTCTGATCTAAATAAATGTCAGTGATAAAAACAGGTGATAGATTTGATCAGACTCAGCTCTGAATGAAGAAGTACTCAAGTTGCATAAACAATGAGGAAAGGTTCCACTATGGCATTCAAAACCTAGCAACTTAAGAAATTAGTCATCAAAATACATGAACTCTGGTATTAAAGCCACATATTTAAGCATTCAAGAGGCAGAAAAAGTTCAAGTTAAGGACACTGAATTTCTATTGCCATCTGTGCCATTCACAAAGTAGTAAGATCTGTAGAGCTTCTGCCGTAAGCAGGAAGCGACTTGTGTTGTTTGCATGCATAAAAAAAAAGCGGCTTTCTAGCTGATGAGTCTGTGGCCTGTTACAGGGCTTCATGCCCTTGTTGGGGGTGTCTGTGAATAGCAGCTGACACTGCAAATACAGCCCATACTGCATCACGCTTTGGGACCAGGGCACAGCACAGGGCGGCTGCAGCCTTTTCTCAGCTCCCTTTTATAGCTCATGGCAGCAAGAAACAACCACATTAGCCAGCCCTCAGCTTCGCCAGGCTCTTTGCAAACACTCAGAGGCCCTCAAAAGGCCAAGGCAGTCTCCTCACAAAGGCTTTGTCCATGGTGCATTTCCGCTGCACTGTCAGCTGAGCCTTTCCTTGTGAGTGCTGAGGGCACGAGGCTGCTGCGAGGCTGCTGCGGGCAGCAGGCACAGCAACATGCTAAACACTGTGTACTCGCTTTATGTGTGTTACCTGTTCCATGCAGCCAGACACTTACTATTTCAGAGATTTCTGTTAGCTAGTAGAAAGTACCAGGCTGTCTCAGTCAAAACCGAGAGGTTAGAAGTAAGGTTTAGAGATGGATGCATTGCACCGATGCTTGTAGCCTTGCCCCAAAACACCAAAGCCCTCTCCTTTTTGGCACCCTTCAGTCATGCTGAGTGAAAGAGGTTCCTCTCTTGGAGACAAAAATGAATAAGGACACAGTTACAGAAAGAAACCTGCCACCAGGTTGCTCAGCAGGTCTACAGCCAACCTGAAAGTACAACCTGTCTCCCTTGGTTCCCTTTAACAGTGTCAAGCTTCCCCAGAAGCACTGACTCAGGAGCACATGTTTTCCTCATGGTGGTTTATGCTGACATTAATCTGGTGTGAAATCCAACTAATGTTTCGTTTTTCTCCTTGATTTCTATGCAGGAAGACCCTGTGCCCAACGGTCTCCGTGCACTTCCAGTGTTTTATGCTGCTACCATAGCTATTAACGTGTTTTCCATCATGTACACAGGGGCACCAGGTGAGTGAGCCATCCACAGGAGGAGGCACGGGAGGGAGGCTTCCCACAGTGCATAAGGATGCTCTGCCAGTGTGCTGTCAGGTAGCCATCAGCACCATAGAGTTATCTCCTATCCTAGGAGTTAACAAGGGCAAGACTAAATCATTCACCTCCCCACATGCTTCTATTTGTGCAGTGTGTTTTTGTGACACCCTTCTGTTCGCTGTGGTTAGTGGGGAAGAGTACAGCTACAAAAAACCCTCCTCTTTAAAGGAAGGGAAATTACTGAGCTGCCAGCTTTGGCTTTGTGAATTTGAGTACTTGTTGAGCTCTCAGAGGTGTTCTAGATATGTGCATCAAGGAGAGAAGGTTCAGAGCAGGGCATAAGAGGGGGTAGGCTGTTTGCACTCAGTATAACACTGTCGCTCCATTGACATCAGCAGTCACTGTTCTGGTAGGTCTGGCACAGAGACTGTTATTTAAATTTAGTTAATTTCCCTTTAATGATAAGAAACCCAAGCCTGTTTCTGAAGCCTGTTTCTGCATTAAATGCGTCTTCTTTCTTTGGTGTTGTGTTTTCATTGCAACTCAGTAGAAGGAAATGAAGTTGAAGGACTTAATTTGTATTTTTTTATATTTGTATATTTTATGTGCACTTAAATGTTTGTGTTTATTCATATTTTTATTTATACTTGAATTAATATTTTTATATTATTTAAATTTATATATTTTATGTTTATATTTGTATATTTATATTCACACATTTTATGGCTATGTATTTGCATTTATATTTTTATAGTTAACTTTACTTAAGCAGAGTACATTTAAATATGGACTTGTAGCAAAAGAGTTCAGAAAAAAAATGTTCAGTGATCTCAACTACTTTGTTGAAGACTGGTCATTAAATGTTGTCTTTGGATTAGATTATTGCCCCAGTGCCATGAACGAGAAAGCAGTTGAAGATAGACCCCTGAACGTGGCCCTTAATTCAGACAGTAGGCTTAGAAAGTGACCTTTTTTGAATGAAAATTTGTTTTCTCTAAAAGCTGACACACTAGATGTACTAGATAAATGCAGTTGGTAGACTCTACTCCATAGCATAGCATTACTGAAATTAATAAAAAGACATTCCCAATTTGAGGGTAATGTAACTATTCCTTTTTCTTAAGGCTAATCAGCTATATATGCAAGATGTTTCACAGTAAATCAACTGTATAACCAATTTTTCCTCATTAGTTGTACTGCAGAAGTAGATCGGGCACTTTGCAGTGACTCATTAAGCAAAATAAATAAAATAAGAATCTTAATGTCCCTTCTGTTTCAGCTTAGCAGTCTCTAAAGTGTGTGAATAAAAAGGTGGAACTCCATTTTTGATACTCGGGAAATACATATTTACTCTCCAAGGCCTTTATCCTGGCAACATTTACTCCCAAGGATGAATTAATCACATAGGTTTCAAGATAGGCAATGTATATATGGGTTTGAAAGATCATAGTCCAAGCTCTTTCTTCCTTAAGGGTTGGATTGTTTCATTGAACAAGTGCAAGGAGCTCTGTTGGGGGAATACTTGCAGGAACATGAGTTATTGACAGGGCTGTGCATTGCAGGACTGAAACCTCAGCTCTTGAGTGCAGCATTAAGCTAATATCCTAAGCAAATAATGGCTTAGATTAAGCTAAGCATTAGGCTTTATTGACCAGGGCAAAGGTCAGGTAAATATTTACCCTAAGGGGCCACAGGGTTTAACATGCATTAATGTATAAAATCACTGCAAACCTGTCTTAGCTCCCCTGATGTGGGGGTCTTACCTTTGTCTTATTTGGAAATAAGGTCATGGTGGAGTAACAGAAAATTGGAAGACTAAACCTGCAAATGTTTCCATGTCAACTAGACCTTTAAATACTGTGGTAATGGTCATGTTAAAAGTTACCAGCTCATTCATGTTGGTTTTGAATACATTGTGAACACTGGCTTTTCTGCAACAAATCACTCTTCCACTGGCTGGGATAATTAAGTCATGTTAATTTATGATTTTCTTAGGTTTTATTTCTTTGTCTTCACAGTACTGGGACTGATACTGCCAATGTGGGCCATTGCTCTGATATCAATTGGCGTGTCCTTAGTATTTGCTGTCTTAGTCTGGATTTTTGTGTGTCCCTGGATGAAGAGAAAAATAGAAAGTAAGTAGTTGTTTGATGAAATGTGAGTGATGTAAAATCATGTAAAATTGCATTTCAGAGGTGGAATTGCCCTTGAGAGGTCTAGTCCAGTCCTTGAGAGGACCTAGTCCAGTCCCCACCCACAGGGAAGATGTGCTTAAACTATTCCTCGCATATTTTTGTAATCTGCTTAAAAATCTGCAGTGGTAGAAATTCAAAACCTTGTTAGGCAATCCATTGCAGTGCTCACTTCTTCTAGAGTCTAAACAGAAACAGGACAATAAAACCTGGAATATAATCTGGTTAATGTTTTAGTCAGAAAATGTTAAAGAGGAAAAACCTGGCAGAATGATCATCTTTAAGTGACTTCTTTAACTGTACAGTAAGTTGAGCTGATCACAGCTTTTAGCTTTATAGTCTTTTGCTTGTTTGCTTTGCTACTTTCAAGAAATGCAGTGTTTAAAATGCAGTTTCAGATTTCACTAATAGATGAACAGCTCAGTGTTTTACTTCAGTTGTCTACTTTGGTGAATTTTATAGGAAAAAGCAAAGATGCTCTAGAATTTTCCCACATGAACTTAGTAAAGAAAAGTATTAGAAATAAATAAAGAATGTGTATGAAATGCAGCCATGTTATTGTATCCATGTTAAACTATGCTGTTGATGCAAACAGTGAAAACTTAAGTAAAAAGTGGTATAGGTTGGGTTTAAAATTATGGTACTATTATTTCCTTAGGCCGGTTAAAGAAAGATGCTGCACTGTCAAGGATATCAGATGAAAGTCTTGATAAAATTCAAGATGAAGAAACACCAGTCTTTAAAGAGCTTCCTGGTGCCAAAGCATCTGATGAGAGCACGATTCCCCTTACTGGCTCAGTAACAGAAGCTGCTGGGGCATCAGATACTATTGCAAATGGAAACCATCCACGTGTACCATATGGTAAGAAACTAATGCAACACGGAGGGTTTGTGTTTTTCTTGTTTCGGTGAGGTTTCTTAACTGCAAGGAGGTCTCTCTTGTAAATAGTAAGTTAGCATTTGGGATTTCCATCTCTAATCCCTTTTCAGCACGTTTGGAAGGATGCTCATTTATAACAATGTTTTCTAGAGAGGACATAATTACATTTTCTTTGGCTGTATTTCAACTTTAGAAACAGCGGGAAAAAAAATTACTTGCCTCTTTGCTTTACTTTGTATCCTTAATGGTGTTTCCATCCTTTCAAGCAGTGGAAAAATACAGAGAACACAGATTACTGATGTATGAAGGTTAAATTCAGCATAAAGATGATTAACATACTACAACAGGAGATGAAAAGATTTGGACTTTAGTTGACAAACCTATGACCATTTGGACCGTGTCCACTAGAAAAATCTCATGCATTGTTTTCTGAATATGCATTTATAAGAAGTAGGCTTCTGTGCATAAAGCTCTTTTTGTTCTCCCATGTGGTGGGATCACCCCACTCCACTTAGCGGTCTGCTGACTTTGATATCACTTTGCTAACATCTACACACCTCTGTAATTTGGTTAATAAATGTCTAAAATATTAACTGTTTCTTGCAAAATCAAATAAGTCATGACGTGGAGCCCTTTGAGTGTGTGTCTCCAGTTTAAAAATAGGTAAACCAAGTTCTGAATGTTGCGTAGTGGAAATCTGGGAAGTCAGGAAACAAAAACGTTTCTTTAGAAGTTTTACCTGTGATACATTTTGATGTGTGTCCTACAGCGTATGCTAACATTAAATATATGCTGTGGGAACAATTATCAGCATGTTCATAGAAATAAGATTTAGAAAATGTTGCAATAGCTGAGGAAATACTTCTGCAGAACATCAACTTTTTGCTGTTTTATAAAATTATTTTTAAAAGCTATGTAAATGTCTCTTAAACATATGTGATCTTCTATTCGGTATGAAATAGCAGTAACCCATCTTTCAGAAATCCTAATTATTCCTATTCAATACCTCATAAAAAGTAGAGCTTGCTTTACGAGAAAGAAATTTTATGGAAATTATTTTTTCAGAGAACCTGAGCATTTAACCATCAAGTATCACATTCTTATACCTGATCCTAAGTGACTTGCTGCAGGTTATACAGCATGTCTGGGGAGACACAACACTGGAACAAACCTCTTTTTGCACAGCATATGTGAGACTTAATTTTGCAGTGAATTGAATCTTGGCTTATTCGCTGCATGTAATGGAAATTGGTCTTCTTTGTCCTGTATTCTCAGATTGCGGCCGCATTATTTTCTTGTGAAGTTGGAGGAATGGAGCTCTTATATTGCATTTTGTATAAATAAAAATTCTGAATCTTTGCCTTTTCAGGAAGGGCATTTTCGGTGACGCACACCTCAGTGAAATCACCTGTTTCCAATGGCACCTTCAGCTTCGATGGCCACGTGAGGAGTGATGGCCACGTTTATCACACTGTGCACAAGGACTCAGGTTTATACAAAGACTTGCTCCACAAAATACACCTGGACAGGGCCAATGAGGAAAGGCCCACTCCAGAAAATAACTACAAACTCTTACGACGCAACAACAGTTATACTTGTTACACTGCTGCTATTTGTGGCATGCCCGTGCATTCCTCCTTTAAGGCAGCAGATACGTCAGCTCCAGAGGACAGTGAAAAGTTAGTGGGAGACACTGTTTCCTACTCCAAGAAGCGAGTCCGCTACGACAGCTACTCCAGCTATTGCAACGCAGTGGCTGAGGCAGAGATCGAGGCGGAGGAAGGTGGGGTGGAAATGAAGTTGGCCTCTGAACTTGCAGAACCTAACCGGCCACCGGTTGATCCTGTGGAAGAGGATAAGGAAGAGAAA
This sequence comes from Corapipo altera, assembly GCF_003945725.1. Lineage (NCBI taxonomy): Eukaryota > Metazoa > Chordata > Aves > Passeriformes > Pipridae > Corapipo > Corapipo altera. Next base: position 21,622,732 of record NW_020884876.1, read on the forward strand.
GACACGTCTCAGGTCCATCTACTTTTCCACTTCCTCCAGATCTTAACAGCCTGCTTTGGATCCTTTGCCCATGGAGGTAATGATGTCAGGTAAGAGCATGAGATCTCTGCAGTTTTAAGGTTTAAATACTTGGAGCAAGGTTTGCCAGCTTGGCTGGTTGGAAAGCGCATTCATGTCTGCACGTAGATGATCATCAGGGCTCTGTTTTGCAAAGCGTGTGGCATCGATGTCTCAGATGCTTTCCAGGAGTTAGGCTGCCTAGTCCATGGTTTATTTTCTTCTCAAGGGTAAAATCTTTTTTATTTACTGCTAAATAATTGTTTAGTGATTAGTTTAATTTAGGTTTAATTTTGGCAGTCTTTGAGGCATTGAGACTTCCCCCAACATGCCAATCACTGTAAAAGAAAACAGGACAGTCCCACTCCTGCAGAATTTGCAGTCTGTTTGAACTGCAAAATCAGAAACCTTCAACAAGTAAGAGGTTTTAGACTACTTTTGTCATTAGATGAATTTCATCTCTTGTCACACTGCGAAAAGAGATGTGTGAAGAATGTCTTCATTTTTATTGCTGCATCCCTTACAGACTTCACTTAACTGAATCTTTTGCTTACGGTTTTCCAGGAGTCTAGGACCATGTGAGGCACCGTATCACTAAAAAGTCTTTTTAGTGAAAGTTAAAGTTAAAAAAAAGTCTAAAGTTTAAGCATTAAAGTCCTACTGCAGTTCATAACCTGTACATAAAACTTCTCTAGCTGCTGCAGTTCTCTTACCAAAATAAAGGGAGCTACCCCCAAGGAGCCCTGGGCATGTGTCCGTGCCCCATGCAGAGAGAGGACACGGGCTATGGCTCATCTCTTAACACTCATTTAATAAGCTTCACGTTTCCCAGCATAGTTCTGGTATGCAGTATTCCCTAACAGGAGTTTTATCCAGAGGCACTACCACCGAGTTGTCCTTGAGTTTGGAAGAAGACGGTGAGTTCATCCTTCAGTCATTTGGCTTAAGTGTGCCTGTCCTTAAATCTCACAGCATTAATGTCATTTCCCAGGAATAAAGGAAAAGCATCATCTTTCAGGAGTCTTTTTCTCCTGTTCATATTGACTCAGGCAGCTGACGATCTTGAAGTTGGTTTCAGAAAATGTTTATCTGCACTTCTTTGGCCTCCATCATCTGGTCAGATCCCTGCAAAATAGTGTCTCTTTACTCACTCATTTGCCAACCTCTTTCATTTTGAAGCTTTGGCTCTGTTTTATTCCACAGAGTACAAGACTTTTGTCTGTAGGACACAGGCTCAGGATGAAGCATTTTATACCTTCCTCGTCTGCACTCACATTGCCCATCTGCCTATAACACTGTGGGGGTCTATTGCACCTCATCATCTTGATGGCTTGTGGGTGGAGAGCAATTTGGGTGGTTTTGCTCTGTCCCTGGGAACACTGCGTATTTTTCCTTAAGGATTTGGCTGGACTGCCTCTTCCCTAGGCCTGGAGCGATCCATTTGGTATTTAATAAGCACTTTTTCCAGTATCATGATAAGGTCCCCTGAGAAATTCACTCAAGCTGCTTGTTGAAGCAGCTGTCCTTATTTGGGTTGTAGCTGGGGCTGTACTGAGTCCCCTTCCCACCGAACCCTTTCTGTGTTAGCTGTGCCCTGGCAGTGTTGGTTTTAGTGTTTGTAATGGGACTTTGAAGCGTTCATGATTTTCATCGCCCTCCTTAGGCATTTGGGCAAACACTGTCCAACTCAGCAAGAACAGTTATTCCTTGCTCTTGTCAGCCACCCAATTTAACTCACTGCTCATCTTGAAAACGCTTAAAAACATGTTTCTTCCCATCTAGCCAGTCTCCAGGGAATTCAGAATAGGGCTTTCTGAAGAGCCTTCTTGTACTCCCTTCGTATCCGCAGGGATTTGGCTCCAGGAAGGAGTCCAGGGTCCCCTCATCCTCTGGATCAGAGGTGCAGCTTTCTTTCCTCTTGGATGGTCTCTGTTAAGGACCTCTGCTCTGAGCATGCTGGCTGGCCAAGAGCAAAGACCCACGGGGGCTAGTAGCACGTGCTGAAGGGAACATAGGAATAAGGACAAACACCACTGATCTTTCTTGTAACGTACCCTGGGAAATACCATTGCAGAAAGCTCACAGCCTACCTCAGTAGGTACCCCAGCCCTGCAGGTGATGCTTATACATACTCCCGAAGGACTCACATGTTACGCAAGCATCACTTGCCTGTTCTGTAGGAGGCAGGGGTAGTAGAGTTTGGTAGAAGTGATCTGTAAGGATGCAATCAGTTCAGAAATCAGATTTGGTGTTGACAGGAGCTGGCCAGGATGAAATACAAAGTTCAGACTCTGTGCAGTATGCTTTGTGCATCTTACAGCCTATTTCCCCTAGAATTTTTTAATTGGACTGGCTTGTTACCTTGGCAATATCCTTTCCTGAAAATTCATATTTTTTTAGTATTTTTCAGATCTCTGCTGCTGCTGGTGATCCTACCAAATTTGCCAGGAAACATGTGTTTTTATTAAATGCTATTTGTACCAAAATCTCTTCTTAAGCTGAATTCATATGTTGCAAAACTAAAGAACAAGTTGGCTTCATTTTGTCAAAGCTAGTAGAAAAGCAAGAAGATGGTCATGGGTGTAGGACTGGATAGGAACCCATCCTTGTGATTGTACTGAGTTCCAGCTAAACAATAAAAATTAAAGACTCCTTTCTGTGCCTAAAAGATATAGTGGGTAAAACACTCCAGGGATGCAGATATCTGTCCAGTGGACTGTGTAGCAGAGACATTTTTTCAGTCTTCGTCTAACAGAGCAGAAGACTTCTTACTGGGCTCTTGGCTCCTCCACATGTTGCATGAAGATCTGCAGAGCTTGAAAGGCAACACATTGTTTTAAAAATAAGGCAGTAGAATCTACCTAGGAGCACAGCTTTCTGTTCACACTTCTGTAAGAAAGTAAGCCCTGGCAGTCCCTCTTCCACTGATGGCTGCTCTCTTTTCATCTCCCTCCTTTGTTTGCTTTCCTTCTGCTCATTCTAGATGCTGCTTCTCTCTTTTTTTTCCTCAGCCTTGAATCCTATTATTAAAATCCAGTTTTCCTCTGCATTTGGTTTAAAGCTCCTCACTCATATTTAGGGCAGCACCTCCACTGTCCACATCTTTTTCTTTGGACTTGTCTCCTACATTTTCTTTTGCTATCCTGGAACTTACTCTTGTGCCATGTTTTCCATTTATTTTCCATCAGGCTGTTTTTTGGTATTCCTTGAAGGGACAGGAGCAGATAAGAGGAGCAAAGAGAGAAAAATCAAAAACTAATAGGAAACTTAAAAACTGCAGGTAATTGCGAAGCAAATAATTGACCTGTTTTAGAGCATATTTGAGCATTAGGCATACAGTTCAGACTGAACCCTGAGGGAGCTCAGAAAAACTTCATGGATCAAAAGTGCCCCATATAGTTTGGACAGCACTTTACTGGACAAAACATCATATGGACATCTCTCATTTCATTGTCCAGGATTGCCCATGGACCTGGAAGAGTTAAATCAGTATTTTGCCCTCAACTGCAGAACTAACTCGTAACTAACTCATGGGGGAGTTAGATGCCAGTTTCTTCCAAGATGGTGCTTTTTAGTGTCATAACGATACCAGCCATCTTTGCTGTAGGAGCTGATGTTTATAGCAGTCAGGGCTCATGCTTAGGCTGACATCAGCAGGGATCTTGACTGGGGCAGCTGTGTGTTAAAAGAAACAGGGAGCCATGGCAACTCCTTATTTGGGTGACTGTTTTGTTCAGACCATCCCCTCCTGCCCCCCTGCCGCCAAGCTCATATGCGCTGTGTCAAGGGTGCTGGAGCTCTTCCAGGGCTGGGACTAGCTGAGCCGGGCCGAGAGCCTTGTGACACCATCATGCACATGGACTGAATGAAATCTGAAGAATTTAAAATCCCGACTAAATGTGTTGGGACAGAACTGCTGAAAAAAATGTTTTTATTTAACTTAATTAGAGGCGCCAAGTGAGCAGCTCCACTGGCTCAGCACCCGAGCACAAAGGGAGCACGTCAGGTCATTGCAAGGGCAATGGGAGAATAAAAAGGCCAGGATGGAAAAAAGACCTGGACCAGGAGCGTGACACAAGGAGAACTGCCAGCTTCCTAAATGCTTGTTCAGAGCCAGCTTTCCAGAGAGACCGGGAGGCTTTGTTGGCCAGTGGGGATTATATGCACCTATGGTTGAGTTGGACTGAGCTTATTTTTCTAACATAGGCTAGCTCAGCAGGAATTGTGATGGCCCGGGGCTCAGCACTGCAGATGGAGCAGCCTACCTGTATAATGACAAATAACAGGAGAGTTGCTGAAATTGTAAGGTTTATGCTGCGTTTCAAAGTCTGGAAATAAGTCTGAATTAACTAGTTCTCAAAAAACAAGGGCAGTTAGGCAGGCTGTTTTGGACATGGCTAGAGAGGGTTGCTAACCCCACAGCTATCTCTGGTGCTCAGCACAGTGGTGGCTGTGGCTGCTTTGTTACTGGGTTGGGAGTGAGAAAGCAATGAGCAAAGAGTGCATCAGCCCCATCCTAGCAAATGGGAAGATGCTTTTGTTTACTCAATCAATCTCTATAGCTTGTTATTCCTTGAATAAGGATTTTTCTTGCAATCAAAGCAGGATGACCCACAAAAAGATGCTGTAGGTCAGTGTGAGGTTTGTTGATTAAAATCTGCTGTTTATGCTCTGAAAAAAGCCTGTACCTTGTGCTCCTAAACACCTGTCCCTGCATGTGTTTAGTCTTTTCTCATACAGATTCTTTCCCCTATAAATGGGTAGCCTCTTCTGTCCCCTCCTACCCTCCCTTCTCTGCCTCGGGCCATCATTCTTGCTGTCACAGGAGAAACCCCGGGGATGTCAGAAGGAGCTGTGTACCCTGACTTGTGTGAGCAGGCATCTACCTGTGCTCATGGATTCCGGCCATGGAGAAAGGTTGATTTATTATTGTGATGGTGGCAGGAGGCGTGATGCTCCAGCTGAACAGGGTGACTGCAGCCCATGCTGCCCACCCCTGTCTGTGCGTGCCAAGGTGCAGTCGGTGCTGAGGTTTGGTTGGTACATGCTGTAGGGAGGAGAAACCTCCCTGCAGACGTTTCACGGGGGATCTCAGTTTTCCTGAGTTCCTGCTGCATAAATGGTTTGAATGTGTCTGCTCTAATTAAATTTCACTGGGAGGATTTCAAGACTACCCTTGCGTATTCATGCTTTGATATTAGGATAAAGTGGTCACTTGTGTTAGAATTTGCAGGTCATGCCTTAGATTTATGGCACAAATTTGACAAAGAATGGCTCTCATTATCTAAATGGTACAGACTGCATTACTGACAACAGGATTTAAAACTATTTCAGAACTGTAGTAAAAATGTTTAGTGTTTTTAAAATATTTCTACACATTGTCTCACTGGTTTTAGGGAAGCTGAACTGCTACCAGACAGGGAATTAACTGTTTAAGCAAAACAGTTTGAGTGAAACTAGGAAATACCTACTTGCTCAAAATACAGGCAGAGGAAACTCCTCTCACCTCCGTACAGACTTCACTGGATTTTTAGGTCAGAGCACACAAACAGCAGTAGGATTCACCTTTTCCCCCTCTTCCTAAAGTAAATGCAATGGGATTAAAGGAGGGAAGAGCTGGAACCTTGCCAGTATCTCACTGCACACAGAGAGCTTAGTGGGATTCAACCTCCTGGCTAAATAAGGAGTCTAAAGGAGCTATAATAAGGCTGGATTACAAAATGAGTATTTCTTATTTCCTCCTTGAGAGCTGCAGTCAAGATCACTTAGAATATTTAGGAAGCTAATCTGTCAGTTATGATTAGTGTGAGCAGCCTGATATCTTATTTCTTCCCTTTTTAACAAAAGTCCATCCTGTGAATCCAGCCTGTGTCTCAAGTAGATATGAATCTTCACTTGTGTCCTTAATTGTGCAGGGACGTGTCATTTTTGTTGTGCCATGCAGGCAAACCGGAGGAGAGCAGCAAGAAATGGGGCTCCAGTGGGTGCAGGAATCCCTCCCCATCCTGCTGTGAGCAGGGCCCATGAGTGGGTTTGCCAGGAAAAAAGCTGATGCTGGTGGGTATGAGGGAGGATGGACCCAACTCTCCAGGATCCAGTGAGTTGGGGTGTCGGGGGCAGTATTTGGAGTGCACAGAAATGAGCTGCAGGAATAAAAACGTATCCTCCCTGACTCATTAACGCACCCAAAACTTGCACTTTGTGCACTTCACAGGGCACATCTGTGGCACACTTTTATTGTGCTATGGTATATGCACTATTTCAGAACTGTCTGGTTATTGGAATTAGGATTAAACTCTCTTGATAATCTGAGATCTCTGGAGATCAGGACATATTTTTTTCCTCTTGCTACATATAGACATATCTTTCTTGCACCCTTACTCAACTGGGTGATGTCATGGCATAACTACAGCCTATTCAGAAATATCCATCTCACTGATTTTCCCAGTGGAAGGTTTGTTTGTGAAACCCTGTCTTGAGAAATTGACAAAAGGCTGGGGATTTTGCAATTATATTTGTAATATTGGACGCCTAATAAAGATTTCTCAGATGGCTGTCATTCAGTTTTAATTGGTGAAAATGTACATTTCAAGGTTCTTTCACTCCACTAGAAAAAATCGCTAAAACACAATCTCTTTTTTCAGGTAGCAGAGCATCAAAGCATGGTCATCAAGGAGTCTGTAGATTATTAACAAAGTGTATTCAGAGTGTAGATTTCAAATACAGTTAGATTTTCTTTTTGAGCAACTCACTACTCCCCCCAAATAATAGTGAGGTAGCAGCAATGTTGCTACTTCACAAAGTGTTATGACAAGTTTGATGGGATTTGGCAATAGAGCATTCAGCTGATGGCATTCTTCCATTACTGGGAAAAATCCCTAATTTTTTAATAGAAATATAATTTTGAAAAAGTTTTAGTCCTTGTGCCTCCAGAGAAGGGCTTGGACTTGTGACCCAAAGGTATCAGAAATTTCTGCTTGTGTGTGTGCCCATGGGAAACTGTAATTTCTAAGCCTGTCTCATGATAGCTGAATGTGGGGTGTTTTGTTTTTTTTTGTTGGTAATACTATCTGTCTCACAGGGGAGAGGAGAAGCCAGCTCTATTTATAGTTCAGAATCACTGTCAAATACTATCTTTCACAACAGTTTTATAAATGGTGCGTGACAGATTCTCAACTGGCACAAGTGAGCAGAAAAAGAGAAGTTGTGCCAATTCACGTTAGTCGAGAGAGAAATCATCATGAGGGTCAGGCAGCACTTCAGAAACACTGAGCAGCACTTTGCTGAACCACTGTGACACGTGTCTGCAAGTACAAGTATTACTATAGATGGCATTTAATCCTGTATTGCACCTCTGGAGAAGGCAAAACAGACCCTATGCACTGCCCCTGCTGCAAAGTCCTGTGCCCTGCGAGTAACTGTGGCTGGTGGAGCCCAGCAGAGATGGTGAAAAGTACTGGATGTGGAAAGTACACTTTACAACAGGTAGACTCAGGAGGTAGGCTTCTTACGCCATTTCATAAATTCATCCTAAAATTAGCTTGTAATGGCCATCCTCTTGTGCTCGGTGGAAAAGTGTGTATTAGGCATACAAAATTAAAGTAATACCATGGCAGGAGCAGATCATGTTGCTTTTTAAACCCAATAGCTAAATAATACAGCAACATCCTCTAAAGCACTTCAGTTTCATAGGAACCTAAGAGCAGTTTTAGGTATACATGCATGTGGATAGGGGTTTAGAGCCCCTGAGTGACCGTCTCAGGCTTTTTTCTTCCCCTCTAAGCTACCATAAATAAGACTTGGAGCTCCAGCACGAAGGAGAGTTAGTTAAGGCAAGTAAAAAGCTGCATGGGAGAATGAGAGAAAGTCACTTGAAAATAGACTTGTGAAATGAGTCTTAGCCAAATGCATGGAAGATTTAAGGTCTGCTTTCTTGCTAGTTATGTCTTGAGTCAAATGAGATAAAATTGGTGGGAAATACTTTGAAAGCCACATCCCAGTCTAGCCAGCATCTTTGTGGTTCATCTGGTTAGTCACTCAGCTGTAGGAGACATCTGTTAACTGCAGAAGGTCTCAAAGCAAACTCTCTTATCTAACAATGCCTTTTTTTTTTTTCATGTGTGTTGTTTCTCTCTTACTCACTTTTACGGTCCTGTTGGGACTGGTTCTCTTCTATTTCTATACAGAACCAAAGTCGTTCTTTCCAGTGCCTGACTCAGACCCATTCATTGTGAGCTTTCGGTAGTTTTGTGGTGGAACAGGCCTAACAGCTTCTTCTAGAGTTGTTCTCCATTGACATAGGAAGCATTGATACCATAGGCCCCTCAGACTGGACCTCCTGAACAAATCTAGAAGCTGAAGGAGCCCCTTGGAGAACCATGATGGTGGAAGATTGGAGCCACTGGTTTGGTGGCTGTTGGTAGCCACTTTCAGATGCTCAGGCTGGGAGATGTCGCTGTCCCTAGGAGCTGAACATTTAAGTCACATTGAACATGATTTATAGGGAGAGGAGAAATATCCTTCTGCTAAAGATAACCAGTGATGCAGATACCCACAAATAAAAATGTGGTTAATTACCTTTTTGCCTTTCCAAACATATATGGATCCAGTGCTCTTCTGCTTTCATTTCTTATAGGCAAGGTATCAGAAATGCTGCTTCTGTGGGCATCAGTGCCATCTCTTATGATCTATTGGGCAGAACCAGCCACTCATATCCTCTGAGGCTGAGCATAAGCCAGCAGAGTTTCGCCTTGTCTTCCATTGCTGCAAATAAGAAAATAAACTTTTCTTCAAAGATTAAGCTTAGTTGATTCACAGAGGTGTAGCATTTGCAAATAATTAAAACTGGATTTTGATGCAGAAGAGCATAGTTTGCTGCTGCAGTTTTTGAAGCCTTTTCTGTCTTTCCATTTACATTGGGACTTACAAATATCCATCCATAATCTCTTTAGAACAGTCAGGAATCAATGCCTGGACTTGCTTCAAATGTGCCTGTTATTTTCAACAGGGAGGTTGTTTCCATGTTATACAGCACAGTAAAAAGGGATGATCAGTTTTCCCTTTATTCATCTCATCAGTGTTTTATTTGCCTTTATCCATCCTTCTGTAGCCATCAGTTGAAGGTACATTGAGTTACCTTTGTTTTTCTGTGCAGAAGAAGGCATTTAAATGTGCAAGTAACTTAATCCACACCTGAAAACACTGGAAAAGAAGTTGCAGGTCAACTTAAAAATATTAGAAATGTTTTGATAAGAATCTCTTCTTCCTTGGAGGAAAAATAATTCTTGCATTTAGGCCCTAAGGACTTTTTACATACTGTGATTCCATTCACACAAAAAATCAACAAATCAAATGCTTACTCAGGCACAGTATCAGATCAGAATTTTGAAGTATTTTTGCTGGTGGAGATCAGTCTTTATTTAATGTGTATTTAACTCTTCACTGTATAACCCATAGTCTTCAAGCCCACTGGATTTTATTATCCATGTTAGCTCACTAATTTATTTTCAGTAATTTTCTCAAAATCTGTAAGAATTATTAATTCTTTCTCATATCAAAGAACATTTTTAAATATTTTCATTTGCCTTGCAGCTTCAATGTTGTTGTGTGTGTTTACAAGGGAAAACTCCTTCCTAGTTACTTTGCTCCAGGACCACTTCCAAGGGTTCAGAGCTGGATCTCTCAAGGACCAGGCGAAAGAAGGAGGGTCTTGTATTGCTTAGATGTGCCAGGCTTTGCAATGCTGAGGACCCTCGTCTCTTGGCAATCGCCACTCAGCTCCTAGTGCCTTGTATTTGGTAAAGATGGGATTCAAGTAAATTATTAACTGGCAGATACGGTGGCTTGGTTTGCATAACATTTGACATTAAAACTGGCTCTTACTCCATCTGTGTGTTTTGGAGCGGAACCAGGAACTAAATTTAGCTGGTCCTGGCTCCAGGGTGAGCATGGCCATCGGTCCTGCCTGCAGTGCTCACTGTGACCCGCTTTCCTTATTGATTTACAAGGAGTAGTGCTTCCTGATGGTTTTCACATGTTTTGATTGACATTGGTCAGGTTTGCTCTGCTCTTTTTGTGATTCTTTAGACATAAGTGTAGTGCTGTTTCACTAAGTATGCTTTCTTGGAGTGGATAAATACTGCTCAACCAGGCAAGCAGATACTGAGTTTAGTAAAAAAGCTGAAAAAAAGGGGACATTGAAATTCCTATCTGCTTTTTAGTATTTAAGCCTCTGAAGTAACTGGATACCAGCTTTCAAGTTTTTCTTCTAACTCTCATGCTTTTTTAGAATAAACAATGTCAGAAGTATGACTCCAGGCACTGGAGACTCCAGTGACCATTTTTGGATGACTTGTATTAGGAGTGGGGACTTCAGTGTGGCTGACTTTCAGTGTTTTTCTAGATAGCAACAGCAGGGTAGCAAAAAGGGCTTACACCAGCTCTGTGTCACCAAAGGGTCCTCTCTGATCCAGTCTAACTAGCTCTACAACATGTTTGAAGAGGACTAAGTCACCTTCTTAGCTGCACTCTGATCATATCCCAAACTTTACTGGCTGTCAAACTAGATTTTATTTCTATATTCTTGTCTGCAATGGTAATTTTGTTCATTATTTTCCCTATTTGACAGTAAGAGCTAATTTGATACTTGAATTTTGAAGATGGAGAGCTCTTGAATTGGTAAATTTTGAGATAGTTTCAGTGCAGTGCTGAAAATACTGATTTTTGTCACAGAACAGACTTAATGAGGTACTTCTGACTGACATTTCAGGAAATAATTTGTAAAAGAGAAATTCCTTTCAGGATTCACTGTAGTTATCAGTGATGAAGTGACAGCTGAAAAAGCAACATGATGAGAGTCTCCTGCCTCAGCCTTTCCAAGCAAGAAAGGGTGTTGCCTGTAGGGTCAAGTCAGAGCAGTGCTGCATGCATAGTGAATTAAAATAACACAGAAAATAAGAGACTTCTTTCAAGGCAATTATCTGCATTTCTATAACTCAGGTGATGTATTTCTGTTTCTCCAGCAATGCAATCGGTCCCCTCGTCGCACTCTGGCTTATCTACGAGCAAGGTGGTGTAATGCAAGAAGCGTCGACTCCCGTCTGGCTGCTGTTTTATGGAGGTGTTGGGATCTGTGTGGGTCTCTGGGTCTGGGGTAGAAGAGTTATCCAGACCATGGGTAAAGACCTCACTCCAATCACACCATCAAGGTAGGTCCACAGGTGTCATTACGGCTGTGTGAACTTCGCGTGTGAACCAATCTGAGAAATTGCTGCTCCAGTATTTTGTTTGTAATGCAGTTTGCTGGATCTGCTGTGCTTTGATTTTAATGATAACCTTGCTTTGACTTCTCCATCTTTCTAAAAAATGAAAGAAATAAAAGGAAGAGGAGAGAAAGAGTGAAAGAAAAAAAGATAACCCTGTAAACTAATACTGAATGTGTTTGAGGTGTAGAGGTCTGCGTGAACAGTCTTCTGCTGATGACCTAATTAATATGGCAGAAGGTGCATTTGGAAATGGCAAGATTACAGTGGCTTTCCCAGTGCACTTCTGACTATTAAAACCATATGTATTTATTACAGTAGTTTTCATCCTTAATGCATATTCGACCTCTGCTGGTGCTTAACCAAATTACTAATTAGGCATGATTCACTGCAGCGTCGAGTAGTAAAAGTCCCTGATGCAATGAGCCATGCAGCCAGGTTACTACAGATGACTAGCCTGTGCCGTTCCCATTATTCAACCCTTCCTTGTTCTCTTAACTTATTTGTATGACAAAAATCACTTGGAGATAACACAGTCGAAAGAAGAAACGGGTAAGACTTTGGCACGCTGCATGGTATCAGTCCGAGCTGATGCAAAGAGTGATTGTGAAGTGTTTTCTTATGCTTCCTGCAGTGGATTCACTATTGAGTTGGCTTCGGCGTTCACAGTTGTGGTAGCTTCCAATGTTGGACTTCCTGTCAGTACTACACACTGCAAGGTATGCCTTTGCCCAGCGACTGCAGTCAAGGCAGTCTGGACTATTCATCTTAAAATTGTGCTGCTCGAGCCAGGGATAATGGCGTGGCAAGGGGAAAACAGCCGCTGAGGGAGGATGGTTAGGCAGAGGTGCATCAGCGCATCTCGGTTATGCCAGTGACATTGGAAAATAATCAGGCTTCCAAAAAATGCATTGGAGTTGTCACAGTAAAGTCACTGGAATTGGACACAGTGTGAACTCCATAGCTGTTGGTAAAGAAAAACAGCACTTGCAAAAACATGACATCAATTTTAAAGCAAATGATTACAAGGAAGAACCTGGTTTCCTCTGACAGTGCCATTTGAACCTGGTCGGGTAACATTTCTCCCTTGTTCAGAGGCTGCGCACCATTCATCATTTATACTTCACTTTCTTGATAAGTGCATGGCATGGGATTTCCTGCATATAACTCTTTTACTACAGGTTTTCCATCTGTCTTTTTTTTTTTTATTTCTTCACAGTGGATTTTGCATTGAAGTAATGTGTGCGCTAACGGTACTTGTAGCCTCAAATGTGGGTATTCCAATAAGCTCCACCCATTGCAAGGTATTGGGGTTTGCAGTGATCCTATCAGTAAATCACATCACTAGGACAAACCATAACAAACCACAAGAGATACCAATTGTTGCAGATTGCCTTCACTATGTGGTGCACAGTGCAGACTGCGATCGCAAAATAACAAGGTTCACTTTTAAAGCTGGTACAGATAAAAGCAAAGTCAGCATTATAACTAATTGCACAAAAGTCTGGACCATTTTTCACCCTTACATGATTGTACTGAACTAATATAGACATTAAAATAACATAGATCTGTAGTTTGCGTGAACCCAGTTACATGTGTTTTAGAGCAACCTGTATGAAAAACACTGCTACATCATTAAGCTAATATTTTAATGTCTCTCTTCTTTTAAACCAACTTGTCCACACTTTTGTGCATTATAATACAGAATCTGGCCCTTATAATCAGTTCTTTGAACAAGGTTGTTGGCTTTCTCATTATTTTCTAAAAAAGACCACTTTGGAGTATAGATATAGGCTGGGTAATGAGCAGAATTTAATTGTGTCGTATGGTAGGCTGTGTGAAAAGACATTTATATTGCTTGTAGACATAGGGAGTATGTGCACATTTACACTGCTGGAAGAACATAATGGGAATTTAAAATTATGTTCCCTGGGAAATTTTCAAGTCAAAAATCCCATCTTTCTTTCCTTTGCTTCCCTATGGACTCCCAAGGTCTTGGACATGCAGAGCCGTTTGTTTCTCTCATCCTCTGGCAGGATGTGGGGAAGCCCCTCCAAAATCAGAGACCCCAGAGTGGCAAAGTCCCTCAGTGGCGTGATATGCCACCAAGACCAAGCCCTAAAAAAAGACAGATCCTGTGGGATTCACTACTGCACCCTGGAGACCTTGGAGCCCTTCCAGCCCGGGCTGGGGCTGGGGCAGGCAGGCAGGTTTCCGGGGCTAACTGCTCCATGGCATGGCAGGCGGGCTGGCAAAAAACCTGGCATCCTTGCCTGTGACATTGACCTGGTTTCCAGTGAAAGAGTCAATTGGCCTTTTCCTAGTGAAAACCATTTCTTCAGAAAGCCTTCCTCTGTTGCAAAATCATTTCTTTCTTCTGCCCTGGTGCCTCTTTGAGAAGCAGCCAAGACTGAGCTGCTCTGAAAGGCTGTTCAGATTTCCTGGCATTGACAGAACTCTGGTTCCTCTGAATCAAGCAGGGAGGGGAAAAATAATAACAATGTGATCCACTTCTAAAAATGCTAGCCTGAAACCACCTCCCTTTAAGATGACTGGTATATCAAATGCATGATGAAGAATTTGCCAGGGAGAATAATACAGCTTTGATTATCTCTGTGTGCCTGAAGCACTTCTAGCCAACTGTTGTAAAAGAGAAAACACACTTTGGTGCAGATAAATAAACTGAATTTAAAAAGAAAATGTCTTGGAAGCCATAAGCTAATGAGGGGGTGGCATGAGGATTCATTCCCTCAACGCGGTTAAAAGCTTGGTCTTTTCTAACTGCAGAGCAAAATAGTTCTTTTTTAAAAATACTTTCATAAAAGCAGTTGATGTGGTTAGTCTGTGTCTGCTCCCTGTAGTTTGCTGTATCTCATTAGATGGATCATTCTTAATGGAAAGCTCCACTTTGCAATAGGATTAGACTCTTCCAGGACGTCACGTCATTATAACTGACTCAATGTTTCAGCAAAGTGAGATCCTGAGTTGAAAGATCATTAAGTGATCAACACAAGATAAAGCAAACACTTGTAACAGATTAATTCCTTGTTTTCTTTGAGGGCCCAGGGAAGGAATAAAAGGACTGTTATATATCCTTTACTCCATGTAAAAATTCCTCTCTGAAAGTGCTGTCAGCCACTGAGTCAAAAATGCTGTCTTAAAAATCAGCAGAAAAATTATTTTGCCCTAGAAATCAAAAAGAAAAGAGATTCGAGGTTAGCCTGATATTGAGGCTCAAGCATCAGGGAGTGGAAATTATTCCTTTACCCAATATTTGTTTTTGCTCCACTGCAAAATAGAATTTGCGGAAGTGGGAGCCCTACCAAGGGGTGTCAGTCAATTGAACATGCGGTAACTAGATAAACTGATGGCAAAGGAGGAGCAGCATGAAACAACAGAGGTGGAGTGAGACCTTTTTAAGGTGAAACAATAGTCTGTAATGAAAAATGGAGACCAAGTATGAAGGAAAGCTCTGAGCAGCAGTTTTCAGGTCTTGGAGCAGATGTGGTGGCAAACTGGAGGTTGGTAGCAGGAAGAGAAGCGTTAGCTTCTGAGAAAGATTCGTCAGTCCCTCTCAGATCAGGAGCTGCCTTTGGTCCTAAATCAGAGCACATGAGGTGCTCGATGCGCCTGTCCTCAGTCTAGAGCCAAGCAGCTTTTTCACGCTCAGTGCCTGCTGAGAGCCTGAACTGCACCTTCATGTTTGCCATGAGTCAAAGGGGAGAAGAAAATCCCTCTGAAAGCCTCCAAGTCAAGGAAGCCTGAAGGAAAGACCTAATCTTTTGAGCTTCCAAAGGAATTTTTGAATCTGAACATGGTAGCCACATTGCTCTGCCTGCACCAGTTCAACCTCCCTTAGGATTTAGCACTGAAAAGCTGGTATGGTGTGAATGCATACCTTGCCTTTCTATTGCCCAGGTGGGCAAATGATCGTATTGAATGTTACACATAGCACCTGTTATTTATTCTAAGATTTGAGATGTAGAAATAAATAGACATTTCTCAGCTGTAACAGGTTGTGTTCATGTACAGATAAAATTACAGTGCAGAAGTTAAATGCTTTTCCTCTGCAAAAGCGACTTTGCTGAGGTCATACTGTTAGCTCCGTTTTGCCATTATGATTTTGGGGTTTTGAAAAATATTCTCTGTGCTGCTATGATTGAATTATCCTGTTCTGTGTGTTCTTATGATACACCATTGCACAGGAACAAGAGCCAAGAGGATTTCTGTAATGCTTTAAGCAGAGCATACTGAAGGCAAACTGCACTGGTTTCAAACCAATCTCAATGTAGATATCATCTGAAATTCTGCAGACGGTGTAGTGCGCCTACACCCAAGTTTTAGTTACTCTCCTAACCTCTAGTCCATCAAAATCACTATTAATAAACTAAACTTTAACAATGTTTGAAACAGATTGCCAATGCCATCATTGCTGATACCTTTTAAATTTCAGGAAGGACTCGGAGACTAGCGTACGTAGACTGCAGGCTTACTCAATAAGCTATGCTTCTTGTTGCAAGCATGACAGATGGATGCTAAGGACATGGAAAATGGAAAGCTGAGCCTCACAGCTGAGCTGCTGGAAAACCAAATGCTGTTTTCTTGAATTAAGGCTTTGATATAGGCAGAAGTGTGGGGTTCCTCTTCACTGGGCACCTCCTAAATACAGAATAGCATATTATCCACTCAAGCAGTATTCAGATGAAATATTATCCAAATGATTTCCTTATTGGATCAAGCTTTAGACAGAGGCCTTATTGGTCATAGAATATCAGATTTAGTTTTCCCTTGTTCCATCACAGGCACCCTAGAGTTACAGGGTCTTCCACAAATAACTGTTCTCCAAAAAGAAACATTAAGCAATAGTTAGAAGCTAAGTAGGTATTAACAAAAAATATGGATTTGATATCTCCATCCCGTCTTTCCCTGATTCCTTGTCCTCCTAGCATTTATCATTTTCCTGGCTCTGTACATGGGGAGCAGCCCATCTTTTGATCTATAGGCAGGGGCTGATACTCCCATTAAGAAAATAAGCGGGTAGGCAGGGATGGCACATGCTCCACTGTGTCTTGGAGTTTCCTTACCTTCAAAACAGGATATTCCTTCCACATTTCTTGCTGCTTTACCATGCGCTTTGAATAGACATGCACATGTTTTTGCTAACAGCATGGAAAGCCACTTCCAGGGCAGAAAGAAAATAGAGAGTTTCTGAAGTTTTTGTATAATTTTTCACTGCAAATGGTTTTTTAAGCCCAGTTTTTTTCTTAAGAACTAATATGCTGGGTTTATACCTGAGCTTATGGACTGAAAACACAGTCAAAGGAAGAAAAGGTTGCAGCTTTGTCATGCTACAATGTGTTTTGTCTACAAAACCACTGACCTACTCCGCTGCCCTAGTAGCCATGACTTTGAAGGATATTTTGGTGGTTCATCCACTTCCCCACCATCGTCTTGGTGTCCGTGCAGTTTGTGTGTCCCAAAGCATCAGGCTGATGTCTTTGTCTGCACGGAGGATTTTAGTTCTGGATGCTTTGCTTGGCTAGCTGGTCCAAAAGGGCTGGTTTTCCTCAGAGGGCTTGGACTGATGAGTTTGATGTACTGCATCTAACCTTGCACTGTCTATCTGCCCCCTGCCAAGTCACCCTCACTGTCATAGGGTGGGCTCAGTTGCTTACCTTGCTGTTGCTGTCCTGTTTACAGCCCACAGTATTAAAATGCAGATATGCTGTTTTGAGTCACCTCTGTACGCTGGGCTGTAAGCTGCAGAGGTTCTGCAGCTGCTGGGTTTGGGCAGGACATCCCAAACCAGCAAGAGGGCAGGCAGGCGGGACATACTAGTTCTCCTGACCTGCTCCATGCTAAGCTCTCTAGCAGAGCCTTAAAAACAATTCTCCTGTTTTTTTCATAATTTAGACTGCAGTCTGGCCAGACTCGGTGGACACTTGCCCTGCGCCCTGTGGACTGAGTAAGGTGGAGGGCTGCCTCAGTTCCACTGATGGCTGATGCAGGAGTTAGCAGGACAGAGAAAAACCTACAACGTATTTGCCTTTGGCCAACCCCAAGACTCGTGAAAAACAGATCGTTGAAAAAATAAAGGTTAAAGCACCTTGGAAGTGTCACCCTCCTGCTACCACACCCAAACAGAGCCATTGTCATCCTCAGGGGCTCCTTTATCTCAGAGCATTGCTTGGTATCAGCTGGCTGGCATTGGTGTGGTTGTGGGCATATTACAGGCGCTCAGACCTACCCCTCACATCTTGTCTCCCTCTCTCCTCCCCACACTCCCAAGGTTGGCTCCGTGGTGGCCGTTGGCTGGATCCGCTCCAAGAAAGCTGTTGACTGGCGCCTTTTCCGCAACATCTTCCTGGCGTGGTTTGTGACTGTGCCAGTGGCTGGCTTGTTCAGTGCTGGGGTTATGGCGCTGCTGACGTATGGGATCTTGCCTTACATCTGAAGAGCTTCCTCTGCTGGGAAAAGGGGAAATGGCCAAGCTACTACCGAGAGGAGAAGCGTTCCCGTGAAAGAAGCAGTTGGAGAGGATCCATCTTCCATATCTAACTTCTTATCTACTGTACATAACAATGTGTCATATTGGTGACATGGTGATGTGGTGCCATTTCTTATATATTACAGAAATATATATGCATATAGTAGGTAACAATACCTAAGTTATATTATCAGTGGGGTGAAAATAATTACCTAGAATTTAATATTTAGTAAAATTTGTACATAGTGTATCATTTTGGTGGCTATTTTTTAATCTTTTGAAGAAGAGTATGGATTAGGAAATGTTTCTTGTCCATTTGATATAAGAAGCGAGGTACAGGACTGCATAACACATGAATTTTTTAAAGCTATTAAGATACTGGAACAAAATAAAATGTGCAGAAGTGCTTTTCATAAAATAACTTTGTTCATATCATATTGATCTTTGTGTATCATAGCGTGATGGTTATGGCTGTGTAAATACTTACAACAGTAACTTTTAAATGGTGCATTTCCCTTATATATTTTGGATAAGAAAGTTTAGGAAGTACCAAAGAAGCAGGGGAATAGCTTGCCAATATTATGTTGTTGTCTACACGTGTGAGCGTGTGTTGTGTTTCCCAACCTCTAATTCAGCATTTTCACCAAGCTCCAGCCAGTGAGGCTGGGATAGTACTGTTCATGTCTTAATGTAACTTTAAAAAAAAAAGAAGCGCACACAAAAAAGTTAGCTCTTGTGACTTAGTAGGCAGACCATGGTTCTCCACATTAGCTGATAGTAGACTGACTTCATTTTGTGGGTTGATACTTCAGTATCTCACTGCTCACCTTCTACCTTTCCCCTTCAAGTCACAGCTCCCAGTTGCCCTCCTATCAATTCCTGTGGGAGAACAGACCGTCAGTCTCCCCTTTTCCTGTCCATCCAGCCACAAGCACACACTCTCAGGTACAGGAGCGGGACCGTGGCATGCACGGCACCCCCGCGTACAGAAGCGAAGGGCAGCAGCTGTTAGGAAACGGGCCTAGCCCTGGTTTTGTGGTTGAAGGTAATGGGCGCCCATGGGAGTGCTGATCCATGCAGGGGATAGCGTGAGAAACAACGGGGAGGATGTGAGCAGATGCTGCATGCCCCGTGGCAAGTCCCATCCGATGCCACAGCCAGCCAACCTCTTGCTGTGCTGCCAACAGCAAGGAGGGGATGGTAGCCTGGCCCTGCGTGGATGGAGGTTGTATGGTAACCAGCATTTGAGATGAGATTTTTTTCAAGGCAGCTCAGGGGAAAATGTCTAGCTGCATCCCCTGCGAGCCTTTGGAAAGCACACTTGAGTGAAGGTTACTGTTTTGTGGGTGGGAGGCAAAGGGCAAAGGGTGCCCGGAGGAGGCTGGGAATCTATTACTGTTTAAATGCTGCTAAAATTTTGATAAAATGTTCTTGGTACTCCATTGTGACTTTTCCATTGGTCATTCATACTAAATTTATAATAAAAAGATAAACAGCCCCTATAATTGCCTCTTGCGTTTTTCAAGTGTTACTCAGCCGTAATGGGAAGGCTCCCCGGGCAGTTAAAACCTACTCCTTGGCATCTGCTGACTTTTGTTCTTTGTCTGCTGTGGTCAGTGGGGATTAAACCATGCTTTGTGTGGCACTGACAAAACCTCCCTTTTCTTCCTGTTGTCTGGGCAGCCCCAGTGCCCAGCCCTTACTCTGTCCAGGCTTGGCTCACAGGCGTCTCCCCGTCAAGGTCTGGGAGCTCGAGGGCTGTTTCGAATGCATTCCCTGGGCACTTGCTGCCTCCAACTGCTGCCCTAACTCCAACCCTCCTTTTTGGGCCTCTGTAAGCATCCCTGTTGCTGTGGCACTGTGGAGCTCGGTTTCCAACCCCTCTGAAACCCTAGACCTGGGGTATAAATAGTGCTGGCAAATGAGTGGGACTGGTGGGCAGCGGCTGGGTGACCAGAGTAGCCAGTAAGTGCACGAGACAATTTGGGACCTGTGGATAAGGGTGGAAGGACTCACTGTGTCTCAGCACTTGCATAAACACTTACCTGCCCAGTGGCCCAGCAGCTTGCCACCTTATTTTATCTACAGAGACAAACCACACTTCTCTTCCTGCAGTGGCAGGGACCCAGCTGCAGCCCTGCCAGACATGGGCAGCATGTGGAGGGCTGTGCCAGCTCTGGGGGTATGTGATAATCCCCCAGCACATGCAGCTGGGTGTCGGTCAACACACACATTTAAAAATAAAAGTGTTATGAGGGAAACGGCTGGCAAGGAGGTATCTCCAAAATATCCCTGCCTGCCCCAGATACACTACCCATTAATCTGGAGGGAGATGATGGAAAGCCCAAAGTGACTCTCCACAGCACGGAGGTGTCCTTTGCCACCCCAGAGAAGCAGAATCACTGCAGGGGAGGCATAGTTAAAATGCCCTTGGCTCAGGCAGCAATCAAAATAGGTACAGGTCTATTTTCAGCTCAAGAAATGGTAAGGGGTTTGCATTTTTTCAGCAGTGTGGGGGCTCAGTGGGGCCCAAGAGCTGAGCTTTGTTTGGCCAAGCAGATGCTGATGGATCCTGACAGGAACATGGGATGCTGTGCACCTCACAAGGCTGCCCCGTCCCCTGGCAGAGGTCTTCCCACCAGGATTCACAGTCATCAGGGCTGCAGCCCTCCTGGGCAGGACACAGAATTTCATGATTACCATCAGGCAGACCTTGCTGCATGCTGGGGAGAAGTGTGCACAGAATGCTGGGGGCTACAGCAAAGGTAAGCACAAGAAACAGGTCAGAAGGTAAGAAAGACAGAAGCCTGATGAAAATATTTATTACAAGTAAAAACACTTCTGGCTGCGGAAATGTGTGCCTGAATTTCAGAAAACAACGTGTCTGTAAAGTGGCTCATGGACAAATGGTAAAATCCTTGACTCAAATTAGCCTGAGGAGAGCCAGTTGGCAGTGTGTGAAGGTGCTAATAGACTCTAATTACCCTCATCAACCTCTCCTGGTGCCTCCAGCCTTCACCCCACTGCCAGATTTCTTAGCTTGCCTTGGGACTTGCTTTGTCTTTGCATGTCTGATGATTGCTGGCCTGATTCTGGGACTTGTTATTGCCACCAGCTCTGCTCTGCTTATGCTGCTTGGTACTGTGCCCCATGCTGGTGAAGTTGCTGTGGCATGGTAAGCTGTGCATCCTGGCTTGTCCTCCCCAACACAGCAGTGCTGTTCTTCCAGCACCCTGCTGCTGGTGTTCTACTTGCAAGGTAGGCATCCTGTGTGCTAGTGACTGCTCAGACTGGCTGAGCACCCCTTGGGCAGGAGGTCTGCCTGTGCCACAAGTACTGAGGCTTGTTCTGGTGTTGGTCACTGAATGGTCCTTGCTGGGCTATGAGTGGTGTGAGAGCCCAGAAAATGCAGCTGGGAAATGTGTGGGGCAGGGCAACCCAAAGGCATAAGGCCCTTAGTTTGTTTGTGGTAGAGAAACCTGGGTTATTTTGTGAGCGCTTCTAGCCCAAACTTGGGGACCTAGGTGCCCCTGGACTGCAAGATGATGCTGGAAAGGACTTGGACAGATATGTGTTTTTGGAGGGAAGAAGACTACTTGAATTAGTGTCTTGTGCTGTTGCTTCTCTAGAGAAGGCAATTGATGAGAAAAATGGGTTTGTTTTTGTTTTGGGTTTTTGTTAGTTTGTTTTTTAAAGTTTAGGGACCTTTGGTTTCCTGTTCTTGCTTTTGTAGACCTTGCTTTAGTTACACTAATGATATGGCCTGATGGATCTGATGGAGCACTGATTCCACCTCCTGGTTGCCAAAAAGAAGTCTGAACTGGAGTAAGACTTTATTACCATTGTGAATGTTTGTAAGCCTTCATTTTCTAAGCAGTAAAGCAGAACAGAAAAGAACTATATGTAACAAAAACATGAACTGTGCTCTGTCCAGAATTCTGATTTCTTAGATTCTAGGAGAAAAATTTCTTACTGTTGCATGGAATTAAATTACATTTTCATACTGATTGACACAAGCAGACTTGTCTTGCAGAAGTAACTATTATCTGACTTGAGTTCTTAAAACTAGGCTGCTGAATTTCTGGAGTGATGCTATTTTAGCACTGTACTGATGAGCACACACTCTGTCCTGAGGTAGCATTGGTCTGCTAGATTTTATATGCAAATTGCATCACTTGTTCAATCAATTGCAGTTTTCAAAAGGGCATTATTTTTCCTAAGTGAAACAGTATTTTTAACTTGTACAAATATGCTGTGCTTTTGTCAGCTTTAAGGTGCAGAAGCTTTTGAGAGAGTGAATGCAAACAACAAAAGCTTATTTCCTTCCTTAAATATAATCAACTTTAAACCAAAGTTGGTGCCTGGAAACCAAGCACAAACAGTGCCTGAGTTGCATGGCTCCTCACATCTGTCCCAGCTGACACCAAATATCCAAATTCAGAAAGCTGGCTTCTCATCCGATAAAGCCTAAATTCAAGGATGTGACGTACGCTCCTGCTTGGCAACGGTGCTGCAGTGCACGTATTTATTGTAGATAATTATTCATTGCTGTGCTTCAGAAAGAGGAAGCGGAGTGATAGGTGTCCAGCTGATGGCCAGTCCTCTTCATTGCAAAGCTACAGTCAGCCCCTGGACCCACAGGATGGTGCAGTGCGTGCCAGTTCCTTTCCTGCGAGCGGCTCATGCAGCTTACAGAATTTGAGTTGCTACTAAAGAACATGATCCTTGTTTCTGATCTCTCATGCTAATCTGATGTTCTCTGTCTCTGAAAGCTGACTCTGCTAACTAGGAAGATTAATCTGCAAATGTTACCTTGCTATCTTGATGTACTTCGTAATGCATGTTCTTCTCTTGATTTGATAAGACAATTTTGAGAATCCCCTTGGTTCCTATGGAAAGCAGGAATACCTGGAATAGTCCAAGGTTTCTGGTCTGAATAATTTTTTGCATGCCTGAATCTTCCACTCATTCTTGCTTCTCGTGGAATCCTGGTGATCTCTGTAATGGAAATTGCATGTGACATGTCTTTCACACTCATGGGCTTATCAAAGTAAAGTTGACAAGTTCTCTCTTCTCAGCCTCTGGCTTTGCATGACAAGCTGTAGTAGGTCCTGGCTGCTTCCTGACGGACGACTACTTCTGTTTCCCACAAGACCAGAGATGCTTTGTTACACTGATAAAGTGCCTGTCAGAGTACTGGGGTCAAGTGCTGCTCAAAATACACCAAAAGCAATGGGGAACTGGCACAAGAAATTATGAAAGGGAGAAAGGGGCTTGGGGCTAGACCCAAGGACCATGAAGAGCTTGGTCGCTTTACGGGGCACAAATTCAATTCTGTGAACAAGCTTTGGGTGGTAGACAAAGGTGAATGCTTCCAGATTTCTTAGGTCACAGCCGTGTACTGTGTTTGCCTGCTTTCCAAAGTTTTAGATACTTTTTTTCTAAGCACTGTGAACAGTTTGGATACAGAAATCTGTGCCCAGAATCTTTGAGACAGCAGTTCAAGAGCTATGTTAAGTAAGGTTGGCTAAAAACCTTTCTACTTACTTGGGTTATTGTTTCTAAGCAATGCAGAAAGAGGTTAATAGGCTTTATCAACTTGCAGGCTGTTTTCTTCCATAAAAACCTGTCTTCTTATCCCATCTTTATCACAAATAATGTTTATTAAGGCAGAGTTCCCCTTCCTTTATAAAGGCTGAAGTAAATGCTCTTAGATATCATTTGAAGAAAATCTCCTGAATTCATTGAGTATTTATGACAAACACTTCATACTTGTTTGCTTCATTCTTTCATTTTGGGTAGTTTACATCAAATGAGTGTAAAGATATTTCCTTTGTTACAAAAAATTACTCCAGTTCCCCTTCACACAGGAACGTATAGAGACAAACAGTTCTAATTTGTAAGACCTGTTAACAAATGTGAGAAATTTGCAGATGGTGTTGATAAAAAGCACATTACCAATATAAACAGGGTAGAAATAAATGAGGTAGAAAGGACATACTAACAATACCAAAATAGCCTTCAGAGATCAAGAGATTGCAGCTGAGACAGGCAAACAATGGCAGAAGCACAAGCTGCTGATGCAAAACTAGAAGAAAAACGACGACTACAGAGATGTCAATGGCCTTCCTCAAAACTCACCAGCTTAGGTGGCCTCTGTTAGAGTAGATTCAATTTCCAATCTGTTGCTTTTATTCTCATGCCAACATTAGCTCTAGGGCAGAGGTGGCCTCTAACTTTTCAGATGGAGACACAGAGACAGTGGTCACAGAGCCAAGCGAGCATCTTTCTCCTGCCCTCACTGCCCTCCAACCCACCAAGGTAGTGACTCTTGCTCTGTTCATCCAGTTTCAGAAGCAGTCCTCAAGGACTAAATTTCCACTTAATTTAATTGAGAAAAGGGATGTAGGGCTTTACTGCTAACATTGTTTAGCAGCTATTTTTGCTGAAGCTACAATTATCGCTTACAAAGCAATTCAGTGGGTAATGGAGGAATGCTTCAAAACCTCTCAGGTGCTACCTACCCACAACACTCGGAGAGGCTCCCACTCTGAAACATTCAAGTTCAGATCTTGTCTGTTTACATTTTCCATTAAGATTTTGCATATAAAAAGCTAATATATGTTTTAATACATTCTTCACGAAGGCATAGAATCCAGCAGACTAGCAAATTGTTTCCACCTGTGGTCTGCAACCATCTGCAGCATTCGTTGATGTATTTATAACCATCTAGATATAAACAGCAAATGTGATAACTTAGATGATCTTGAAGGTCCCTTCCAATCCAAACTATTCTATGATAACACTTCATAACCTTATAGCCCACTGGAGAATGGGCTTTGATATGAAGTTGGATGATAATTATATTACTTAGAGGACATAAATTAATTTCCATTTACAGTTTAGTAACACATGCGATAGACAAATCTGCTACAAACCTTCTGACAGAGAAAATACTGGGCAAGGAAAATTTGTCATCCTTGGAAGAAAGTCTCAGTAAGGCAATGGCAAGTTTTTTATCAAAATTACTGAAAAAATGAAAAAATAGTTAATTATTCAGGTACTATCTGGGATAAAAATTGCAAAATACAAGGCTTTCTTGGTGTAATTATTTGGTATGCCCTGCTTATTCCTACTCAATATGCCATGTTAGATCCCTTTAATCAATTAAGCAGGTACATTTATGATGCAGAAGAAACTAAGTGGAACAACCTTGGACATGATGAGCATGTTGATTTGTCCTGCCTTCAGCCCGTACTGTGCTAATGCAAGTGTGCCATCAGGTGGTACAGAATGAAAGAACTTGATAAAAAACTGATGCTCTAACTTAAGCCTATTAGAGGAGACTGAGTGTCCCCTAAAATGCCGCCTTTAAAGCTGTCAATAACAAGAGACAGCTACTGATAATGCCACCATAACACTAGGTGGGAAAGAGCTCTACAGCTGGGGTTACTGGGCATGTAGATACAGGGGCAAATGTCTATGAATTCAGCAGGCTTTGAGGCTCTTAGAACAGGCTTATATCAAAGTTTAACCTTTTTAGAGTCTGCCAAAGGATCAAATTACCACCTGACAAAACCAATCCTTGTCAGGGATTTCTGAGGGACCTACCCCACTTTCATCACCAACCTCCCTCAGTATCTCAAACCTGAATGCATCAGTCCCTAGGAAATGCTTAACTGCTACATCCAGGTAACTTGAGTGTGTACAAGGGAAATATGCTTCAAGAGCTGCTAAGGCATCCACGGTGAGCAGCACAGAGCTGTTTGAATCAGGACCACAATTGTTTATTTCCTGAACTCCTCCCCAAAGCAGCTTGTTCTTGCTGTCAAAAGCTCTATGAAACATCCAGCTTTCCTCTTTTTCACTAATTGTGAAGACTTGCACTCAGTACAGCTCTCCATGGTCAGCTGAGCTTGGGATATGTCTGTATTTGTGTTCTTACCAACAGCCCACCTCCCCTGGCAAAAAAGTCACAGGAGCATAAAGGGGTCCCTCATTTACTCCCTGGGGAGTATCTATAATACTGGGATGCTGAAACAGCCACATGTTTTATTCTCTGTCATCAGTATTTACATGGAATGAGAGATGAAAGCAGAAGGGGGAAAGGACACGGCAATACACTCTGTCAAATAGAGGAGCAGTGCTTCCAATAGTTAAATGGCTAGAGGAAAAATGAGACTTTGCAAACATTGTGAGTGACCATATTTGTATGGTGTATAATATGTAGTCCAGGAAAACTGGGGGAAAAAACCAAGGGCATTTTGGTATTAATATCATGAAACAAAGTAAAATATAGTGCATGCCAGCAGACTTTCTGAATTGCCAAGGAAGTGCAAATGGCAGGGAAAAGTTCATTGGAAGACAATGGCAAATAATGAAAGGTGATTTAGTAGATGTGTACCAATTACATGGGAAAGCAAGGAAAGGAGGGAGGGAAGGAGCACTCTGTTCACTAAAAATAAATGCACATCTGAAAGTGTTTGTTATTAAAATTGCTGTTACTCTCTCCTCACTTCCAATGTTGTTAGAAAAGGAAACCTGCTGGTATGTGAAGGCATGATTTGGAGGCTTGGAAAAATGTAACACGTGAAAAGCAGAGGCTGTGCTTTAAAGTGGTGAGTTTGTCCTTTCCTCTTTAAAAAGCAAACCTTAAATGGGCTTTTCCATTCCCCCCAGTGTGGATAATGTGATGCTCGGGCCTGTACAGACAGACTGTACGAGTCAGTCTGATGTTTGCTGCTAATGGAGCTGCGTCAAATAAGGATCATCAAAGCTGAAGGCAGCATTGGAAGCAGAAAACAGAAATACCAGTGGCAGAGCAGCAGCAGGATGGACACTGCCCACCTCTCTTCACTGTGTTAAAAATGATGGATTTGGCTTAGATGAGGTTTTAATTGAATTTACCATTTCCTTTCATCTGCCTTTCAGGCTTTCTATTGCAACTTGTAAGGCTTCTCCAGCTTTCAAACTGAACAGGTTTAGGGCTTAGAAGCAGTTAAGTCCTGCATTTTGGGGGGAGGGAGGATTGTTGAAAAACAAAATGAAGTCCTGTGTTTTGGGAATTTGAAACTAGGCTCATCTGGGCACCTTAAGGTTTTGAAAACTGAGATGAAGTTCTGTGTTTTACTGCTTGAAAACCAACACTGAAGTCCTGCATTGTTGGGGCTTGGAAACAGGCTCATTTGGGCAGTTTTAGGGTTTGCAAATTGGAGACCAAGTCCTGCATTGTTGGGCTTGGAAACAGACACCAAGATATGTGGGTTTTGGGGGCTTGGAACTAGGCTAATTTGGCCAACTCAGAGGCCAAGAAACTGAGGCTAAATCCTGTGGTTTGAGGTTGTAGAAACAGGGACAAAGTGGTGCATTTTTGGGGCTTGAAACAACGCTCACATGGTCAAATCTAGGGCTTGGAACACAGGAGATCAAGTCCTGGGTTGTTGTGCTCAGAAACATAGATAGAGCCCAGTGCTTTGGGGCCTGGAACTGGGACCACGCTGCTGTTCATGGGTTGGCAGCAGAGTCCCAGCTCCATGTGTCTGGGCTCAGCCCAGAAGCCCCCTGGTTTTTCCTGAGGAGGGAGCAGGGAGGCAAAAAGTGCTTCCTGATGTTACTGAACAAATTATATTTCTTTAAAAAGGAGTGGGGTAAGATTTTGGAAAATTCTTTTAACCTTAGCACAATACTGTTTGATCCCTACATTTGTAAGTGCTTAGTTTTGTACCATATAGTCCTTAATAAATGACATAATTTTCCTAATAACTTTTCTAATTAAAAGTTTTAATTAACCTTTCTAATTAATTGTTTTAATTAATCATAAGCAGTGTAATTTTCCACTCTGTCATATGGCAGCATTAAGCAAGGTTTGTCATAAACTGCTATTGTGGGAACACTGTTTGAAAAAATTACTGAAACTATTAAGTTTTGCTAAAACAACGCTGATCAACCTTGATGTACTTCAGTGATCTTACACATAGAGGGAGGTTAACTAAGCCTATGAGAGAGACATATTGCTGAAACTGGACACAAAGAATGCAGCATTTATGGACCACAAGGGCATTTTACAGAACCCCAACATAAAGAAGAAACTAACAAAGACAATTCTACAGTTGTACTGCAACTTTCCCTATCTGGGAAAAAGATAACAAAAATAACTGAAAATGTGGGCTAATTAGCATAAGAAGCAAGAAATCAATAACCAATAGAAGATAGAATACTAATTAATGAAGAGAATTATGTAATTTATAGCCAATGAACATTTATTTCTTTGTTTGCCAAAATGTATAAATAGTGAAAAGTTCTGAAAGTTGGTGCGCATGTTAGGTGGAGCTATCCCCATGCACTCAGTGGGGAGCTTCCCTCTTTCTTTTGGCCTCTCTGTTGTAGGTTGGATTGGAATCACAGAGGCTGGTGGTTAAATGCTGGTGCCTGATTCGTGGGTCACTGCCATGTCAGGGCACTTGCCCTCCACTGGGAGTCTCTGGCTTTAAGCAGTGTGTTGTCTCCCTCCCCGCAGCACTGAGGTACCACACAGACAGGTCACTGGGCAGCGCAGCCTTGACAGAAAAGTGTATTTCGGGGGAAAAAAACCCAAACAAACCAGCCCTTACGAAACTTGAGCTAGGACCAATATGTTTTTTTATGCCTGGGGTTTTTATGAACAACTTTAAATGAAGTAAAGATTTTTTCAATGGAACAGGATATTACATGTCTTAACACCCTTTCCAGTTAGTAAATAGCAAACACTAGGAAATAAGTATTCTGTTAGAAATAGCTTGGCAACATATGTCTCGTTTTGAACAGCCATAGAAATGCAAATTTGAGGGTGTGTTTAATTTTTGTCCTGCCTGATTCACTTTGAAGGCAAAAAGAAATCCTCCCAGCTATACTCATTACTCAGTTGTCTCTTCTGCAGCATTCGCTGGGAGGCAGCAGTGATGGCAGATGTGATTCACAAAGATGGTGTCAATGAGTTTTACCTCTATGGGAAGAAATGGTCAAATTAGGTGAAGCTTCTGGAAAGGTCTCTATGCTATTTCTATCACAGCATCTGGACTTCCCTGTAAAAGTTACACGGCACAATGCACAGTGCTGCAGCCACAGCGGTGATGACTTTTTAACAAAGCACAAAATTGTGACAAATTAACTTCTGCTGTATTTAATCAGGCAGTAGAGATTACCTGTTTCTTCAGCTGGCTTTGGAAGACGTCTTTTTACTTCATGCTACATTCCCCAGCAGCATTTCTTTGTTTGTTTCAGTCACATCCCACTGGCTGGTGCTTTGAGGATGTATAGCTTTACCTAATAGCGGATCTCAAAATTCAAGCTTGTTTTTTTGAGCAAGAACTGTGTATTTGAATGAGGCTCCCACGTGAAAGATAATGACTTTTCCATTAGTGCACTAAAACAGTTGAATATAATTTCTAGGTACTCTCACTGGACACCCTGAAACAGAGGGCTGCATGGGATGTAAATGCTGTTGGATGCTAGTGACCACCTTTCTGCAGATCTCCCGGCATCCTGCCGACAGCTGCCCAGGCAGGCAGACTTCAGGCTTTGTGTGCCCTGCAGGTTCAGCAACCCAAGCAGTTGTTTCTAATGGGATTGTCAGGGAAAATCCACACCAGTAGAAATATTTGCTTTTCTTACTGGAACTAAGACAAATGATCTGTTACTGAGCTGAGTTCAGACGGTTACTGATACTTTTAGATTCTGAAATAAGTGCCTGAAGTGTGGCAAAAGTGAGAGGCAGGAAACTAACATGGGGAAGAGTGAGACTGGGCCTCCACAGGGCCATGTTCAGTTTCCAGCTCTCCTGTAAACTCTCCTGATCTCAGGCAAATCTCAGCCACCAAATACAATCACTCTCTATTTCCCCAAGAAAATTACTGTTTTCAACCCTCTTCTGTTTTTCATTTCCTTAGGTGTAAGCCTTTAGAAACAGATACGACTTCTTACAACAGGATTTTGCAGCATCAGATGCATAGAGGTTTGCAGGTACTAATGGAAACTAAATAATACCATATGCTTTGTGGTAATGAACTCTGCAAAGACCACTGATCCTATGCTGACATCTGATAACTTATTGGATAAGTGTGATATTTTGATGTAAATTTCTTAAATGACATCTTTTAAGTTGTTCTCTTCAGCCATAAAGACGGTATGTATATGTTTTTAAAGAGAGCATGCATACACATTTTAACCACACCTACCAGCAGGCTTGAAGCACAGGTCTGCATTGCTGTGGTGGGTTTTCCAGGGAACTCTGCACTCCGAAGAGGCAATGTCATCCCACTTAACTTTGATGTTCCCTTAAATGGCCTGTTTTATTTACGCCCTCCTTCCTTTCACCTTTACAAAAGGGGAGATAAAGTCTTCAACAGAGGCAAGAAAGAATTAATCCAAGTTATATGAAAAATTTAACCAAAGTTGTAATCTTTGGGCTACCCCTCCTTTAAAGCTGAATTCAGGTTCCGTGCTTCCCTAAGCCTCTATTTTTTTGGCTTGCTGGATGATGACATACATCAAATAATGCCACCTATGACGGTTGCTTTGTGGATTACTGCCTTCCTGACTGGGTTTGAGTAATTTAGTCCAAATGCAGAAGCCCTACAGTAATCCCTAAGGTGATGGCAGTTGTGGTTTTCCTGGTGGCTTGGGTTAGCTTTGAATTGTTAGCCAGAACTGAAAAGGTTTCTCTCATGCC
The DNA here is from genome assembly GCF_003945725.1 of Corapipo altera. Taxonomy (NCBI): domain Eukaryota; kingdom Metazoa; phylum Chordata; class Aves; order Passeriformes; family Pipridae; genus Corapipo; species Corapipo altera. The sequence continues at coordinate 21,653,243 of NW_020884876.1, forward strand.
ATGACTCTTGTGAAAGGCATCCACGTGCTGCTGAACTGTACGTGGAAGGGGAGGAAGGTTCTGTAACTGTTGAGCAATTTCTGTTAACACTGGAAAGGGAAGTGTTGTTCACATCACTGGCCATGAGATTATCAGCTTTTATGGTCACAAGTAATTGAATGTCCAGCCCAGGATGCTGGGGGCACATTACTACAATGTACAGTTTATTGAGCAAATCAAATGCAAGAGAGCAGAATTTGGCAATAATTTTAGAGCCTAATCACTTAACTCCTTTCTTTCTTTCTTCCACTGCAGTGGGGCTAACACAGACCATATCAGCTTGGTTATTCCACAGGAATATCACTCCTGCCTTCAAGCTGGATAAATCAGATATCTGGAAACCGAGAACAGTATTAAGCAAATGTAAACTGTGTTATCTCAGAAAAGAATCTTTCAGTTAAACCAGCCAAAGTTGGAGCTAAGATGTGGTTAGATAATCTCTGTGAGTGATACACAATACTGCAACATGTTGACAACCAAAACAAGGGAAAAGAGCAAAAAAGCAATCTCTGCAGACTACTTAAAAGTGGGCCCCTTGCACTCATGTCTCTAGAAGAACACAAGCAACTCAACTCAGCTTTTAGTTGTAGCTGTACCAGAGAACCGGAAAAAATCAGCTTCAGAGCCAGAGTCTGGTCTTTCCCTCTTGCAGGCAATCATCCCACAGCACCTCTTTTGGAAACAACCAAGCTTTATCCTAAAAGCTGTTTCCAGTTCTTGTTGTCACTGAAGTTACTCCTTCAGAATCTTTCTCAAATGAGGGTTTGAAATTTTGCCTAATATTTGGACTAAAGTTACTAACAGTTGTTACCTAAATACCCTGCAGCCAACAGCCTTTCACTTACTCTTCCTATGCTTTGTCCCATGACTTCATTTTCCATTTACAAACAAGCCAGCTTCCATAAGATTTTAATGAAAATGTTTGAAAGATTAAAAAAACTTAGTGCAATGCTTTGACTTATTACATGTCTAGTGAAAATATATTGTCCAAAACACCCTAGGATTATTTTTTGACAGCCACATCTTACTCTTGGCTCCTGTTTCCCAGCATGCAGCTAAAATTCCAGCTATCCTCCTTTGTCAGTTTCAAAAGATGAGCTCTTAGATGCCTTTTTATGAATTTAGATCTCTGATGATCTTGCACACCATACTATGAAATTTAGTTTCCCCCTGTTTTCATAACATCAGGCCTAATGCTGCGGCATTTTGCATAATCCTTCCTATTGTTTCTGTAAGTTTATTACACGTCTAATTCTTGTGCTGCTATCACTACTCCATATAAAAACAAAGTAGATGTACAGACCCCACTGTGAAGAATTCTGCAAGACTTCTTCCAGTCTGACAGCTTTTCTTCATTTCCCTTGTCTCAGCTGGAGTTTTATCATGCTTTTATTCCTGTATTCTATAAATACTGATTTACAGGTCAGTTAGGTCTGTTACATTTATCCTACATATCCTGGCTATGAAATGAGTAATCAAAAGTATATGGCTCTAAGAAATAAATTCACATTTTATTTTATCTAATTTTGTGCATAAGTTTTTTGTTATGGAAATAACGCCTAGAATGCTCACGTGGGAAGTGTCAAGTAAGCAATATTAGAAAAGCACAGCAGTTTCCTGCTAACTCTATGGAGTCTGGGCTTCAGGTGCTCTGTTCAACAATTTCACTGTTCAAAAGGCAAAATAGGAAATGCAAGCAAAACTTCCTGGAAAAGCCAATTCAGAGAAAGGCTTAAAGCTATTTTTATTTCATTTCATTTCTTAAAGGAGAAGGCTCATCCATGAAAGTATCAAAGGCTCAAAAAAAGCCAAGCTTGCTGAAGATCAGCTCAAGAGTGAGCCATGAGGCACATAAATAATTTACATTCCTTTTTTTCCCTCTACACAAGCTAATACTACTGCAGAGCATGGTTCCTGCTTTGCACTTAATCATAAACAAGCAGGAAGCCCCACTGAAGAATAGAAATAGCATGCTAAAGCAGAAACATGCTTTAGCATGTTAAGAGTCCAAAAGTATTCAAAAAGAGCTCTTAAGCAATTAATTTTTAGAGAAAACAATGATTGAACTGATGCAGAGAGGGCATGGACTCCTACAAAAGATTCTCTCTGTACCAGGGCAGATTTGCAGTTTGGCTTGCACATGTCCAAGCTGTACGTTGCCGAGAAGACCTGGAGATCTTTGAGCAAACACAAACCAAATAAAAGGTCAATTTAGTTACAAAACCAGTAGCTCTTCAAGCCATTCAAAACTCAGTAGTCAGTCCAGTCCTATTTGAAGTTGTCTACAGCTAATACTGAACTGGCAATTAACATGTTCACATAAGTTGTACCTATTGGCTTTCTGATGTTAATGCCGTTCATTGCTGAACGCTCCTCTTTGTGATCCTTAAACTAATTTGATAATTCTTTCCCATCTTTGTGTGAGTTCTACTTTTGTGTCTGTGCGATGCTTTTCAAGAACAGTATATTATACAACTGATAAAGAGAGAAGTGCACAACCCCATAGTTACGGGGGGGCTGGGGACTGGAATGGGAATCAGGGAAATGCCAGGCACAGCTCAAGGAAGGAGAAGGCCCCTTTGCAGACGCTTGAGATGAAAAAGACCCATAATATTTCAAGAAATAAGATCCTACATAAGATATTGTATGCATTATCTTTTAAAAAAGTCTTTGTGAGGACATTTCAAACTGGGTAGCACCAACCTTCTAAATAATACAGTAGTTTCCATTCATGTGTATGTTATTAGTAGCAAAATATGAAGAAGACACTCCTAAAACAAATGACATTTAATAATTTTTTTACTGTGTCCAGAAGGGAAGGTAACACATATTGCATGTCTGTGAATTGCAATGCTAGAATGGCTTTGCAAATTTCTGCTGTTAATAAAGCCATCGAAGCAGGAAGATATGAATAAAGATAATCATCCCAATGATGATTATCATTGGTGCCCAATTCACGGCACCGTGAATTTTTTCCATGGAGTGCTTCAGTGATTTTTTTACAGTGATAATGGCATGGACCCTTATGCCTGTGTACATTTTTGACAGAGCAAGCTCCATTTCTCCTCCTCAAGGTAAAGCACTTTTGAGCTCAGCAACAAAACAATGTTGATTCAGGAACACACAGAAAGCACCCACATGCATTCAGCTGGTATCACGTGGTAGCTGCTGAAACACAGCCACCACAAGGAAACAAGCTGTGGCACAGCCCTTCAGGCACCTGCTAGGACATATGGAAACCCCAGGATGCCCTGGGAGGTGAAATGAGAAGTGTTATTTAAAGACTTGCTGTGTTTTCATTTTACAAAAGAGTAGTTGAAATGCCACTTCTATTTGAGAAATAAACTATTCTATGTATTCCTTATAAAAAGCCCCAAAGGAGAAAATCATAAATCTATGCTTAGCTGGTTTTTAAAGTTCAGAGCCTGTTCTATTTTAGTCCATGCAACTACACACTTGGCAAAGCATTCCCACCTAAACAAACTGTCAGCCAGAAATCTAGGCAAAGGCTTTACAAGCCCATAAAGAGCCAGAATTACCCTTGCCCACGAACCAGCACAGAGATAGAGGAAAGGCAGCATGTGCCTGCCCTGTTTAAGGTCACTGGAGATGCAGGTGACTTCTGTCAAGAAACACATTAGCCTTCAGAGCAGCACTGTCATGAGACTGTCCTGATGGTTTTCTTCCTGGGGTGCCAAAAAGCCAGGACACAGATTTGCTTCAAATCCACTATGGCATAAGCCTTGCTGTAAACACAACTTGGACTCCAGGCTGACACAGGGCAACAGAAGGACATTTTACTGAGCAGGATGACTGCCCTCTGTCCTGTGTCAACAGCAGCATTTAAGGAGCTTTCAGCTGGTTAGGAATGACAGTGGACTGAATGACAATGGATTGAATAAAAACATAATACAAAAATGTCAAGATGGAAAATATTAGAGCTCAACACTACTCAGGAGATAGAAGTTTAACTCTAATGTTCATTGACTACAAGTGTGGGGAAAAAAACCCCCAACAACCCACCAGGCATGTAGCAAATAAATCATTAACAGTGCTGAAAGTGAAGAGAATGTAAGATTTCACTACTTCAGTGTTTTATGGGAAACTCCAAGAAAACCCCTTTGTATCTTACCAGTTCCCATGATAACTAAGCATCTTATTTCTGACACACTTCTTCATGACTTTGTGTTACAGGGAAGGTTATTGCAGGCTGAAAACTCCCTTTGAATCTTCACAGTGATTTTGTGGCTTTCAGATTAAGTCCCGAGGGTCAAATTCAAGTCGCAATGGAAGGCCCATATCCCACCCACAACACTGCTCTTGATCCTGCTCTAACTGGTCTTGTCCTCTTATTTTTCTTCAGGAATTCTTCCCAAAGCCCTTCTCTGCAAAATCATCATGAAGATTCAAAGGGAGTTTTCATCAGCAGTCTCAAATAAGCTCAGTCAGAAACCTGCTTTAAAATGCTACTCCTCAAAGCAAGCAAAAGGAAACGACACCTACAATGACACAGAAGCAGAGCTGATTCTGAGTTAAATAGTTTCTGAGTTTCCCCAGGAGAACTCTGAAGCACTTAGGGAGGAAAAATCAGCACACTACCACTACACTGGAAGCAAGTACATTCCATTTGGGAATAGCTACACTTTTTTCTCCCTCTACTTTCTGTATTACACAGTAATTTGAAGTGGAAAAATAAAGGTGGCAATCAGCAAGCTTTCAGAAACCATGAGAGAAGGGTAACATCAAAAAGGATCTGTGCTACCAGTTTCAAAATTTAAGTGGAGGATATAAAAATGCACTGAATTTTTTTTTTCTTTAGCTCAGTTTCTCGAGCTCCTTGCAAAACACTGTCATTACAACACAACTGTCTCCCAGGAAACTGCAGCAAAGCTCTCGCTGCACAAGTAACTAATAATCTCAAGCCTTAACTACAGTTTAAACCCTACCTGCTTCTTAGCACAGAACCCCTCACACCCTACAGCTGGTGAAGCCCAGGTGACAAGACAGGCAGGTCTCAATGATGACAAAACCCCTGCCAAATGCAGGGTCAAAACACTAAATTGTCCAACAGTCTCATCACCACTGAGGTATATCCATGGCAAGGAACAGACTCTCCCCAAAACATGTCTGGTTTTCTTTAAAAAAAAAAAAAAAAAAATCTAAGCTGATGCATCAGAACAAGAAAAAACAGACTAAAGATAAAAAATACAGCAATTCTTATGTACCTGCTGAAGACCTTGGATAAGACTAACTAAGAGCCAAGTTAACTCTACTGATAACAGAGCTCAAACAAATACTCTTTTATCTCTCTAATCACAGATGGAATGAAGAAACTGGATATCAAAATGGAAAAAAAATAATATTCAAACAGTTGCATGCCTTTGGTTCTCTTATCCACTAAGCATCAAAAATGGGCAGTAGACTCAAAACTTAATTATTTTTCCCTCTCTGCAACAGGAAGCTTCTCAGAGAGGCATAGAAATGTTTGTTCTGTCCAGAAAATTGTATGGTCACACTTTTCCTAATCTTATTAGGACGAGGACATGACCCCATGTGTGAGATGGTATTTCCACTCTCAGCAGGAAGTGAAGGACAGTTACGTGAGTGCCCAGCTGCGTACTGATGGGCAGAGTGAGTCTGTTCAGCAGCATAAAGTCCCAAGCTCGAGGGCTGAAATGCCCAAGGAAATCAGGTATTTGGCTAATGTGAGCTCTTGTTCAGCACCTAACAAGATACATACAGAAAGTGACAGCAAAGGCTTTGTGACACCAGCCAGGCAGCACTAAAGACACACAAGTCTCTCCCCGTGACCTGCCATTCCACATGCATGGGCTACCTACAACCCTGCTGGTAACAGCTATTGACAGTGAAGTGGCTTTCAAGAATTTTGGACTGATATTAACAACTTTTAAAAAGAACATGAATGAAAGAATGATTTAAAACAATAACTAGGTAAAATATTAGGATAAATAATTAATAACCCCAAACACTGAAGAACTCTAATTTCATTCAAGTCAAGAAGAGACTTCCCGTTACAGACTAGGATTTTGGTTGACCAAGGGTTTTCCTTAATTAATAATTCATTTCCTTGCTACTGACTTCTTGTACCCAGGAAGTATGTTCCAGCTACTTAAGGAAGATAGCTACATTTAAAAAGAGATAATTAATTTGTGAACTAGGGTAGAAAAACGGTCACTTTCCACCACCCATTCTGGACAGTATGCAAACCCATGTCTCTCGTACATTCATTACCCACACATCAGTTAGCAGTTTTTTCCTCTAAAAGGAAGCCCTCATCAGTGTGCCAGTGACTAATTTGGCTCCATTCTCACATATATTAATTAAATCCTCATCCAAATGCCGACTGGAAGATGAGCCCTTTTCCCTTGTAATGCTTTAAAATGCAATTAATGCTAAATGGTACATATAAAATATGCCTACAGACACAGATGGGTTCCAGAAGCAGAACCATTTGCTGCAAGCAACATTCATTCTGAACACGAGGTGATGCACCAGGACAAGCCAAGAAACAATGGGGCTTAATTAAATTTAATTTAATGAACATAAAATCTATATACGGTACTCTGTAACAGCTTTGTCTGAAACACTGTCTGATCAGATCCCTTGGACTGTGGTATATAAAAGTCCTTCTCCTTCCATGCCACTTGGATTCCAGATATTTGAACAGTGCCTGGGACTGGGCAAATGTTCCCCTAGCACTCTGGTAGCCTGCCGTACCCTGGGAGAGAGATGGTGCCCCTGAGGCTGCACCAAGAACAGCTCCTGTCATCAGAAGGGCTTTATCCAGTCACATCCCTCCTGCCACCTGAGAAGGGATGTGTAGTTTTCAATAAATTGCTTGGGAAAAAGCATGTATTATCACAGCTGCTTCATTTCCGTATTAACTGGAAAACACACATAGAGGCCAGGGGGCATAAAAGACTTGTGACAACTGCATACAAGACACAAACATTATCTGGATAGTACAATATAATATATAATATAATATAATTTGAAAAGACCACAAGCTTGCATGCAAGTTAAAAAATGCTAAGTCCAATTCCCCTTTCCCATTCTCATCCTCTTTGGCTCCTCTGTGTAAAACAGAGCTGATGAAAGCTCAGTTTTCTTCAGCATGTAGAAGGAATACTGATGATTTCATATGCACTTGGAGACATTCTCAGAAATAACTGAGGCGTTGGCAGGAGTTAAGGGAAGTTAGAAGTCTACCCGCCTGTTTAAGCTTGAAACAACCCTGAGCCACACACTGCTTGTCCCATCGATTTTCAAAATCCTGATGCCAACCTATCAACAGCTCCTTACCCTACACGTTTGCAACACTCTCTTGGACCTCTGGCAACAGCACATTGCAGTTTGGTAACCATCATCTAAACCAGCAGATAAGCACTGCAAAAAATGAAGTGACTAACCAGCTTATGAATGTTTTTTAAAAATCCTCTAACTTCCTCCCTTCTGTTGTTAAGCGTGCACACAGTAAAACAAACAAAATACCCATCTGAAAATAGATTTTCTGTCTAGGTAGCTTTTAAGAAGACTGAATGATGAAAAAGCCTGAACCTTTGGCACAGAGAGAGACTGTTCAAACTGAACATCTCTAGAGAAGGCAACACTACAGAGTGAAAGGAGGAATGTATAAAGGGGATGAAGCTGTAAGTTCTGGCAGAGGGGACAGGCTAAGAAATAAAGTTCCCAAAACCTAGAGTAAAGCCCAGGATGGAAAGAATCAAACAGAGATTGTTTTTGAATTTGCATGCACCCTATAAAAGGCCTGACAAAGATACTTCAACTGAGATAAAACTTAAAGGCTTGAATTTGTTCAGGAATAAGCCTTACTTCTTCTGTGCACATCCACCACTGAGAGTCTGAAGGACCAAAATTCAACTTTGCTACTTTAAAAAAACCCCTAAGCTGCTTAACTCACTGTGCATCCTGAACAACACAGATACATTTAAGTATCTGTTGGATCTGGCAGAATGAACACCTTTCTGACTTGCAGAAAAAAGCAAAAAAACCAGTTAAAAGTAGATTCGTTTTGAACCATTTACTGTTCTATGCATATTTAAAAAAACCCAATAAAAATCCTCAAACCTTTCTGTGGCGCACCAATTGTCACTTCAAAGGATTTTTCACATCCTTGACTACATCTGGTTCCTTCAGAGACTGCTCTAGATGCAAAAGAGATATGCTGTGAACTAAAATCTACTTTACAACGTAATGTTACCATTATTTGCTAACAACTTGCTCTACTATTTATTGTTTTTTGGTTCAGTATAATTTGCTGCACACAACCACACAGACCTGACGCAGTTTATTCAGCTCCTGTACTGCAGTTTTTTCTCCTCTAGCTGCAAGTGAACTGATTTCAGCAGTTATCTGAACACTGCCCCATTTCATCTGGGCCTAACATGAAATTTTGAAAGGACCCATGTAACATTGAACAAATCACCATAAAGAATTCACAGGTTCATTGATGGCAATACTTTTTATTAGAAAGAGTAACAAAGTGCTTTCCATAGAATTCACTTAATACAGAGTTTTTAAGAAATATGATTTTTCCTTTTTATATGGACAGTTTTGATGTGGTGATTTTTCAGTGCAAACAGGGTTCTCCAAGATTCTCCTGCACGTGGAGTTTCTTCTCTGTACACAGTAGTTCAAACATTTATGCATTTGGTAGGTGTGAAATAGTACTGAAGAGTCCATCCTTTAAAAAAACGAGGTTATGTAAAATGCTTTCCACATCACGCTGACCAACAGAAACTGCATCGTTTGTTGTTCAACACAGATTTAAGGGACATAATTCCTCCATACAGTCCTACACACAGATGCATAAAGGTGCTTTCAGTTCTATCAAGAATATTAACATTTAACACCATAAATAACATTATCAATTTTTACTATATAGGCAACAGTGAAATTGACTTGTTTTTTTTTAAATTAACCTTCTGCTTTTTAGCTAGGGACATCCTTTGAGCACTTGGTGCTTCCTCTGCCTTGCAGCTACATCTGGATGGAATGAAGAACACAAGGCAATGACTGTTCACCCATTTCGTCTTTGCTTTTGACACACATTTACGACCAGATTTTTTTGGACGCATATATGCATCGTTTCACCGCATTCCATTTTGCACTCTTTATGTCTGATTCTAACTCAGTCCCTCTTTTTCCTTAACCCCTCTTTCCTTTCCTGCAAATGAGAGGGAGATAATATAGTAATTGCACAAAATTAGGACAGACAATTCAGTATAAGTTCTTATATATGAGGGAATGTATGAACAGGAGAGGGGTATTTTCCATGCAACACATTATTTTTCTTTTTCCACTTTCAGTCAACAATAATCCTTCTCAACTATTAGGAGGATTATTTTTTCAGATTTTTAAAAATGAAAAACTTCCATGAAGGACAAGACATAGCAAGTTACCTTTAAGAGAAACCACACAAGACATTCACTATACACAATCTCAGTCCAAAAGCTACTTTTCCTTAGAGTACATGTATAACATGAACAGCGAACGACCAACTGAAATGAATTCATGAGTGCAACAGTCACAGTTATGCATATATTAAAAGGTTACACACATATAAACAATGTTCTCACTGAAGCAGTTGGTCACACTCATGATTCACCGTTCCCCATTCCATATGTATAGAGCAAAATTACCATCTCAAGGAAATACCACATGCCATCTCACAGCACAGCCTCTATACACAAGAGTACTACTGCAACAAGAGTATCACAGAGACACTTTTTCCTACAGGATGAAAGGAATTAGATGAGACCCTCTGAACAGTAATTGGATTGTGGGGAGAAAGAAAGAACATTTTTTTTTTTTTTACTTATAATGACAGGATGCTTTGTAGTACAGCCCTTACACAGGAGAGGAATACACATAAAATCACCATTCTATCTATACAAATTATGCAGAGGTGTAAACAGATGTTCTCCTTCTAGGGGACTTGAAACAAACCCAAAGTTTACCCCTAGGCACTTTAGAGCACAGAGCTCCTGCCTCTGAGTTCAGCCTGTACTTGCTGTTTGCTTTGGGTCTTCCAGATGCGAACAACAAATCCCTGCATCCAGAAACACCTTCTGTTGTCCAACATTTCCCAGCTACAAGTGTAACTATTTAACTACGTGCCAATCAACACGGGTTGCCACCTGACCACTGGGGCCTCAGTCCCACTTCCCTGCAGTCCTGACGGTTCAGCAAAGCCTCTAAGATCCACAGTCAAGGTCATCTGAAGATCCAGACAGGTGACCTGGCTCCTCAGAAGGTAACTACATGTTCATTAGAAAGCACAGAGACATGTCTGCAGATGGCATTTCAGTACATAAACACTTTAAAGGAGCTGGGCCTTCATGTTTACTGCCCTAAATAACAATTATTTCCCTAACAGGAAAAAGTCCATAAGGACTGGGGTCAGAGGCCCTGGAAATAGAGCCTAGCAGTCAACGTGGTCCATGCAGGCATAAAGCTGGCCTTGAGAATCCAGTTACAGGACTGGGACCATACAGAAACTTCCCCTAACTTCAAAAATCTCTGAATACGACAGCATTTTCAACTAATTGATTGTTGATCTAATTTATTGTTCTTTAGGAAAAAGTGACTGCAAAAGTTTAAGTAATTTTCTGTAAATTTCACATCTCCTATTACATTTCTTAAGTAAATATATAATTTCACTGGACCATAGATTAAGTCAATTTTGCAATTTAAGTTTCTTAGTAAAAGTAATGTACACCAATTATTAAATTGGTAGCCTATTTAGTAGCAGTAATAAAGTAGAAGTATTAAAGATTCTGTTTCATTTTACTGTTTTTCTTCAAACTTGGAAATATTCAGTATACCCCTGGTGTGGCCCCTGGGGAGTCAGAGTGAATTTTGAACCCACTCTTGAATGTATATACCCTATTCCCTAATTTGTGTGGCCCATGACATATACCTATAGGTAGGCATTTTTTGTTGCCCAGTGTGGAAATGAATCGGTTAAGACTACTAAATAAAATGACCACCTGGTTTCAACTACATTCTTGCCCTGCATGAGGAAACAGACCTGGTTTGCTGACGTGAGCAAAGCTTTAGCCGATGTGGGCCCACACTGCAAAACCAGGGAAGCATTAAGAGATCTAGTCTGATATCTGGTTGTTCAGACACTTCACACACCACCCAGAGGAAGCAGACAACATCCTAGCACTGCCGTCTGGAATGGCAACTCTCCAACACTGCAGCTGTAACTACCTACAAACTCCATGAATTATCCAAATATTTATGTTAAGAAGGAGGGCTGGGGGAAAGAGCAAGTACAAAAAATAAAGAAAGAAAAATAGCAGCAGGAGCTGAGTACATTTCAAAAAACCAAGGCAGAGCTGCATTAGACCACTTGGCCAATGTAGGACTGCAATTTCTCCTTAACAACAGCTTAAGTCTTGTGTGCAGTCACTAATATTAGTATAAGAGCATTTTGCTGGTATAGCTTGTTTCTTAGGGGAAAGCTTACTATAAACTATACAAACAAAAGATGCTTTTGTGATTATTTGGCATTGTGGTTTGTTACTAAACCTCCCTTGTGCAGATGCAGCTTTTCAGCAGAATACTAACAAATTATGCAGATTCAGGGAACAAACAGCACATGAGCCTTCCCCAACAGTGAAAAAGGACACTCACATTGAGTACCCTCTTAAAATCAGACAGGAAATTTTCACTAAACAAAGCAAGAAGATGGGGAGACAGGAGTGGGCAACAAAAAGCCAGTGTTTGGGTTAGCCCCAAGAGTGCAGAAAACAGTACATTTGACACCATTATATTCCAAACATCTCCTTTCCCCATACCCCACAAAGATGTAAGAGGGCACTGCTGATTTGGCTTAAAATGCATAATTTTAGTCCCCCTCACCTCAAATGTTGAAATTTCAGCAATTTGAAGCATTGCAGCTTTTGATATGCTGCCCATTTACTTTAAACACATAAATCCACTGACATAGTGATGGTGTAGAAATACATAATCTGAAAAGTATCTATATAAAACTTTACTGTTGTACATAAATAATGACAAGGCACAGAACAGCAACCAGTCCAAGAGCTTGTAGGCCAAGAAACCAGAGCATAACCCAGAAGAATATAATTATTACAGGTTCTACTATCCGTTCTCCAAAGTACATCCTTGTGAAGCCTATTCTGATAAGGCTTTTGTTTAGTTCGCCGAAGAGAGTCCCCATCTTTTTATAGTCATCTATTACAGGTTCTGTGGTGTGGTTCCTTTGCTCTTGCTGGACCTGTGGACAGAAGACAAAATAAGGAAATATGTTGTACAATCTTATTACTGTTATTATGAACAAGTCGCATCTATTTCTGTTTGAATGCATAAAACTAAGACACACATGCAATAAATTTATTCCTTAAATCAAGATATTGAAAATGCTATGTAGCTTGTGACTGTGGCACAATGTTAACGATGTCACTTTTCCAAACCTGGGACACTAAAGTACTGCTACAAACATATGATAGCCTGTCTCCCCTCCAGATACCAGTCTAGAGGGGTAAAGCTCTCCTGCAGGTCACACATCTTACCTGTCTGTGCAACAGAATGAGATGCCAGTAATTTCAGGGAGGGGATTTAGTTGAAGTAGATTTGTTATAAATTGTTTCCAGAATATCTTCAGAACCACAAGAATGATACAAACATGCTTTAAAGATGACGAACGTAAGTCTCCTAATGTTTCCATTAGGCAGCAATGAAAGCACATGAAGCAGGTACTCATCAATATTTCAGTCGACTGATCAATGGGTCCTACAAACTGCCTGCAAACTCTATGGGCAATTAGACTACTCCCAGATTCAAAGCAAACGCGTTCTGTCTTCAAGGATGAAAGCTATTCTGCATCCCTTGTTACATGGCATGGCCTTGGTAGAGAAACAGAAATTCCCTCCCACAGGAGTGACAGGTTCTCCATTAGAGAGCAAGTAACAAAGTGAATTCCTATTCCCACAGAAGGACATCCAGCAAAGACCAAAGGAAGACTACTGTTTTTCTAGGCCAGACTTTAGGCCATGATGCAGAACCTGCCTGCTGAGTGAAGGCTGGGTAAAGCTCCACAGCTGCTACTGAAAAAAAACCCCAACAAAACCCCAACAGTCCCTCAGCTGAGAGTGCTTGGATATTTTTTTATGTGCTTATCCATAAAGAGTCTGGTTTAAGCTTCAGTACAGAATCCCAGAAAGGGAGGGGTGCAGGAAGCCTAAATAGTAACGTGTTCATAACTAATTCATAACTAACATTGTGTTCACTCTTTCTGCGGTTCTACACAAGAGCCTGGTGTGGAGAACTGCAGGACTGGAGGTTACGTGCAGCCAGACACCCCCTCGTCTCCTTTCAGTCTGCTTCTCAAACCCAGATCATTTTCTCCTCCCTACTGGGTGTGGAAACTCCAGTTTTCAGCATTTTTGGCTTTAACTGTGCTTTATTTAATTCAAATAAATGTTGACTCGTTAATTCCAGTGTTTCAAGATTAGTCTCTTCCGGAAAGGCAGAGCCTCTTTTGAGCTCCTGCAGACTAGGCAGGGCTGGGAACACAATGTTACTACAGGAACTCTCATCTCTCCATTCCCAAAAAGCACAGGGAGCCAAACAAGCTAAGTGGTATATTGACCACAACAACTAGGGAAAAGAGAAAGGATGTGCCAGGAAGGGAAAATATATTTATTTGCATCTTGCATGCAGAGACCAGAGGGAGCATATGCCTATGGGACGAGGCAGAGGGGATCAGAGCGCAGCTCCCAGCTCGTGTCAAGTGGTTCAGAGATCACTTCTGAGAGAAACAGTCTGCAGGAGAAATCATTACATTTTCTAGCAAAGTAGCCAGTGAGAGGGAAACAAATGCATCACCTCCTTGCCTCTGGATTGTTAGTGGTACTAACAAAGGCTCCTGGGAGCCTTTGCAAAGATCAAGCCCAGTGCAGCAGAGGCCAGGAGGCCACCAGCAGGAATGTGTCTGCAAGCTCCTCTGCAAGCTCCATCTCACTGGGCTAAGCATGATTAACTCTACGTGACCACGCTGACAACATCTCTCCTGGTACGAGGCAACTGTAGGAGATGGGATTTCGCTTGCAGCCCCTCCTGCTTTGATAAGGTAACAGCAAGGACTGCACGCAGTCTCTTAAGCAGGGTACAGGCACTTAGGCAGTCCAGGTCTTTTTGATTTTTTATTTACCTCACCCTCGCCTTCTCAAACAAGGGTAGATTCATTAATTCCTAAAGCAATTATGCAAAGGCAGCTTCCAGGTGCAGAGACTGACAAGTATGTGTTTAATTACAGAACAAGTGTCAAATGTTCCCAAATATTTTCAATAGCTTACAAAACCTTTCAAAATGATCGTGAAGATTCTCAATACTTCAAAGTCTGCTTCAGTTAATTCAGGCTGAATACATCTTGCTTAAGGCAACTCAGCAAAAAGCAAGCGAAGCTGAAAACATGATCAGCCGTGAAACACTGATGGCATATTCTTCTTTACTATTGCATAATAATTTACATGCTGAGCAAATACCTTTCTTCTGAGGTGTAGCTAAAATAGAGCTATTAGGGCAAATACTCCAGATCACTAAAGATTGTTAAATAAGCTTAACACCGCAGCTAGAATTTTTCTCACTAATTTTCAGGGCAACAGTAAAAAGGCACGCAATCCCATATATGTGCCAGTAGCTCTCAAACCATAGCCTCAGAACCAAATACTTTTTTTTTTTCCCAAAAGTACTTTTCTAAACAATTTTAGAAATTGGCCATCTTTAGCAAACACAGTTCCCAGCTGACTCTTAATTTTTACAGAACTATTTTCAGAGGGCTATTTTCATACTAAATCTTGCTGAATCAGCCTGAAGCCAGACAGACACTACCATAAAGAAAAAATGCTGAGAGAGAAATGTACCCATTCCGAGCAGCTGCACCCCCCCCCCCCCAAAACAAAACTTCCCCATTTAAAAGCACAAGAAGTTTCTGTTTCAAAGTTGCTAGTTTTAAAAATCAACAGCCCAGCCTTGGCTTCATAACTTTTAAGAATCATTTCTGTGAGGGAATTTCTTTGCCTGCAACTAGTCCCAGAGAAAGCATGCTTTTTCCAGGCCTTCCCAGTAGCTCTTCTCCTTATAGCTAACATGTGCTTTGCAGGGGACACCCCCAGACTTCATCTGCCACAATGCAGGAGGAAATGTAAGAGAGAGACACTTCAACTGCACTAGTTTGTTTGCCTTTCCTCACTCTTTGAACACAGGAGCGAGCGACAAAGAAATGCAAAGGGACTGGGGAACAGAAGTGCAGCCAGAGATATAGATGGATATAGATTAATGCATGCCCAAAATATCTCCTGAAAAGAGGTACAGCAGTACTGTCTCCCCAACTTCTCTCTCCTCCTTCCTCCAGTTGGCTGAAAGACACTAAATACACACATATAGTATTATTCCGGAAGGATAAAGGAGAATGGGGCTTTCCTGAGCGAATAAATCTAAATCAGAATGTATTAGAAATGCTGATTGCATTTATTTCCTAACCTACTGTTTCTTATCAAATTACTGTAATGAATTACTTCTTACTGTAATTTAAATAAATTTTACATCAAAGATTTTATTTTAGACTTACTGGGATCACCTAGTCTGAATCTACCCTCTGCCAGTTTGAAGTCATTCCCCCTTGTCCTATCACTACATGCCCTTGTAAAAAAAAAGTCCCTCTCCAAATCTTTTGTAGCCTCCCTTAGGTACTGGAAGGTGCTATAAGGTCTCAGTGGAACCTTCTCTTCTCCAGGCTGAACAGCCCCAGCTCTCTCAGCCTGTCTTCACGAGAGAGGTGCTCCAGCCCTCGAAGCATCTTCATGGTTCTCCTCTGGATTCACTCCAGCAGGTCCATGTCTTTCCTGTGCTGGGGGCTCCAGAGCTGGATGCAGTACTCCATACTCAATTTCATATTTGGTTTCTGTTTTTTTACTTTACTTAAAAACAGAGTTATCATATGGAACAGAAGGGGAAGAATCTGATCTGCCCTACTGCTTAGCATACACAATGTCCTTTGCAAGCCCGCTGGTACATGAAGGTGTCCATCAAGTCTTTTCAGATATTTGGTATTATAAAATTTCCCTCCGTATTTGAAATGGCACATTTTCCATCAGCAAAGCCATTTGTCTGCTGTCTTCCACTGTTTACTGGCAGAAAGTCAGAACTTGAAGGTTCGAACTCCAAAAAACTTTATACAGGAACCTGGTAACTAAATTTTCCCAGTTTTTATGGCCAAATGGCTTAGGGGCTTTGATACTTTAGGGGGAACCATAACGTGTCCTCTCAGATTTGATGCAGGATGCCATAAAATCACCTTCTTTTCAGAACTAAACTCTGCAAGGATGTCAGAGAGGAGATGCTAAGCCCAAGTTCTGTCTGCTTCCAGGACAGCTGATGTTCCTACATCCCTGAAGTGCTTCTGAAAAATTCCCCCATGTAATTGAATGTTTTCCTTGATTAGCTTTAAAACAATAGAGAAGGTAAAGTTAACTCATCCTGCTGAACCCAACTAACATCCAGTTGTGGCTTTACCAGTTATGTTTGTCATCAACACAACACACAAAATTCCCTGTGTTCTGACCACTAACTACCCTTGCTTATAGCAAACTTCCACCACATTCACTCAAAGTCACTGCTTCCTAAATTCAGGAAAGCACATGGTATGTCACAAGCAGAGGCCACTTCACACCAGTCTGACAGGAGGATCCTTTTCTTGCTTATTTCCTTCCTATCAAGGGGTGTTTTGATCATGCAGAGACACATGAGATCCCATTGGAATACTGTCCCCCTGGAAAGAAGCCATCTTTGCAAGGAGTCATATGCTACTCAGTGGGAGAGAAGCATAAAGTTAGGCACTGAACTTTTCACAATGGCTTAAGACTGATCCCCGTCTGCATCTCCTAAGTGTAATGTAGCCAGTGCAAGGTCTTTTCCTCTCAAATTGTTGGGAGCACACAGTTCCTGCCTCAGACCATTTGCAGATCACACCAAGACAAGTAAGTCTGCCAAGCTCTTGGAGGATGCAGAACACAAATGGATCCGAAGGGGACAAGAGCCTCACTTGGGAAGTTATTTTCCTGTGGCTAGTCAAAAAGAGCATGGAAGCCCCGATTTAGCATTTATTTTTTTCTGCTGGGAGGACTGAACAGCTGTAAAGTAACCACAAGGAGTCTCAGTCCTGTAACCTCATCACTGCACTAGCTGTGGGGAGAACAGGTATGGTTATGGTCTTTTGGGTATTTCACCTGATGAAGCAGCAGCTTGGTCCACAGTTTTCCACACTCAGCCTAAGGATCTTGTGATGCCATGTTTAGTTTGGGATTCTTTTGTGTGTGTGGAAAAAAAACCCCAAGTAACTGATTTGAGTGAAATAATTGGATAAAGTTCAACTGCTTTTGTTCTGTGGGAGGAAGTAGATGAACATAAGAAACCTGTGCCACTTGAAGATTCAGGGTATTTTGTTAGAAAAAGAAAATAAAAATCCATTCAACTACTCTGAAGGTATAAGATCCATCAAACCAAACCAAATAGCATTCTTCTATTTTTCATGACTAATGAGTTGAAGAAACCTCAACAATCTTCTCTTGCTCAGACAACTTGAAAAATTCCCACCCCACACTCAACAATAGCACCAAACTGAGTATAAGTCCATCATTTTCTCTTTTCTTGCATCAGCTGCCTGAAGCAGGATTAGACAAATGTGAACTCCAACAATGGAGGAGAAATGTCCAATGGATTGGGAAAATAATTACTCTCCACATACAAACATTGTTTTACAGTCAAAGAAGTGCTGCTGGGCAAAGAGGGTAAAGAAGAGAGAGGACACAAAGGTATATACAATATTCATCTTCCAGCACAAAAAAGTAGCAGCATCTCCAAATTGTTTGACATACCTCAGATCACAATTCATCACATGTATAGTTATAAAAGAAAGAAAAAGGAATGGCACATTTAAGAGACTTATTTCCACATTAGACAGAAAAGAAACCCCTTTTGAGTTTTGTAGTAAACGTGTTTACATCATCTAAATGAAATGTTAAGAAAAAACTGCAATAAAGAAAACACATGGATATCACATTTACATACCCACATGCACATTTCACCTTTTTTTTTCAAGTAAAAAGTTCCCTCTGCATGATTTAACTGCTCACTATCTATTTTACTCCAGTTGTGGTTATTTTTACTCCAGGCAACAGGTGGTGTGTCTGCTAGCTGAAGCCCACAGACACTTAAATGTCAAAAAAGCCAGTGAGATACGACTTAATGGACATGCTAACTTACTGAAAAATACTCGTATATTTTTGAAAGCTGGGACATTAATGTTCAGAAGCGAGTGCATCACAGAGTCATCTGTTTTTAGAGGATGCAAACTAAAACTGAAAGCACTTTAGGACCAACCTTAAGGAAAATACAAGATGAAAGTGAGCAGATAAGAGAAACCAGGATGGAAGAAACCACAAGCTCCCTTCCCTCCAAAATAAAGAGACCAAGTTCTGCTGCGTGCAGATGGGGATCCGTATCAGCCAACACACAGCTACAAGTATTTGGTAGTCGAATAACCAGCCATTTTAGTCCTGGAGGAACGAATCACTCGGTACTAAAATTTTGCTGGTACTCAGCCATCTGACTGTCCAGTGTATTACCACGGACAGGCTTTGGAGATTTGCAGTGAACAGCCAATTCCCAGGTCATGGCCTCCTCTTTCTCCGAACCACCGCCTCCCATCGCTGGGCACCAGCACAAAACCCTGCCTACGCACTGGTTGGGTGGGTGCAGGCTTTCTGCCTCCTACTCCTCCACATATGCAAAAGAGACAGTTTCGTTACTAGTAACACCTGGCATGTGATCAGGATTTCACCCTGCTTTCCTACACTTAAAAGGTATCTTATGTTCAATTAAAAGAAAGTGAAATTTGCCCAAGAAGGGCAAATAATTTTATTGGAAAAGTTTCTGATTTTCTTCCTCTTCTACTACAGCAGGAAAAAAACCGGTACCCCTTTGTATCCTTTGCTAGCATAAAACTAACAATTAGTATTTAACCTTGGAAATGTAAGCAGTAAAAAGATCTTGATATTCAGCCAACAGACTATTAAGGCAACAAAATCAATTTCAACTGTCTGGAGGAAAAAAACAACAAACAAGGTTCGTTTCTCTGGGCTAATTTTAATCTGATATTTAAGTATGAAAAGATTAATAGATTAGGAAATGAGAAAAAACAACATACCTCACTTCCAAATGAAAAACAAGATAGAAAAAACCTAAGTTTAACTTGTTCCTCTGAGAAAAAGAAGCAAATGCAAGAAAAGTAGCAAAAAATCTTTATACCAAAAGCACTGTACAGCAGCTACCAATAAAAGTGACATACTTAGAAGAAGTTTAAATAGAAAGATTCCAAACCAAAGATTGGGTTAACATGCATTTTACAGCAGGAATCTAGACATCATTTATAAAATTGAGACAAGATGTTTCTATAGAAACAAGCAATAACATAAGAAAAGCAACAGCACTGGATTCCCTTTAGTCAGCCCTTACAGCAACTCAAGTTTAGAATCAACAGTTGCTGGAACAAACTTCAAAATACCAGGAGAGGTTTTGTGCACAGGAGATGAAAAGGCTTTTCCAGATACTTAACTTGTGCATGGGTGGAGCAGAGATGGCTTCAAGAGGAACAGAGGTTTCTCTTGATAAACACAAAAATAAGTGTTGGAGTCCCATAATTTTGGGAGTAAATTTCCCCACTAATACAGCACCAGATAAGAAAGTGTAAAGACGAGAACCTAGCACAGGAGGGTTGTGGGAGAGGAAACCTGCCTGCCTCCATGTTAAGATCTACTGTCTCCTCCATTTTTGGGGGCCGTTTACGCTCCTCCTTATGCTCCTACTACTGTCCCTGTAATTTGTTCCCATCCATGCTGCAATTTTACATGGAGACTAGATCAAATGCAGTACTAATTCATCTTTTCCTTACACCTGCAACACTAAATTTCCATAGGATTTTGTTTATCAGGGTTCCCCCACTAAAACTGGTCAGCTTGACCCAGCAAAAGGCTTTCAATCCCTGTATGTTCAGCATAGTTTCAATGCACTGGTTTGCTAAAACGAAACAGCTGTTAATTTTGTCTTTTAAAGAAAGGATTTCTATTTGCTTCTATCTCCAGACTACTTTTTTCTTTAAGAAAATGGGATCTCCACATCATTCAAGCAGAGCACGTTATCCTGTTTACTGCAGGCGCTACAGTTATGTTTGAAACGTTGGATTTTTTTTTTCTTCAAATGCTGTCAAGCCTCAGAAAACCCACTAATGCTTTTTAGAAAGTTACTATCACCTATTACTTTGTAGATATGAACCTCTGCAGCAGACTTAAATTATTTGTAGAGCCTGAACAAATTTGGGATTAAGCCTTCCCTGTCAGGTATGACTATTTTTGGAAACAAATCCCAAATAGCAAGCAGGAAAAAACTTCAATTTTCAGATTATCTCATTGTAGAATAAATCAGGAATAGGTTTCTAGCCTTAGGCATCAGTTTCCACATACACAAGTGCACTTCAAAACATTCTCGGCCGCTACTGATTTATGACAAACTATACCATACTGTGCAACACAGCATACATCCATTCTACAGTCTGATGAACAATTAAGCATTTACACAAGGGATACTACAAATGTGTTGATATTATCCTCTAGTTCTGTTTCTGCTCATTCTTCCCATGCTGGAGAAATACTAGTGATACTTGAGACTTATACAAAAAGTTCAGGACTCGAACTTAGTTAAGGCACCCAAACCTCCTCAACATAATTCTCAACAGGAAACACCCAAGCCGTTTTGTAATAGCACCTCTAAATCTGATGTCATCTATTAGAAGATAAAATACTCCACTTATAGAGATAAAACACTGTTAAAAATAATAATAAAACATACCAAAGGGTTACAAACTCAGGTTAATGAAAAGGTGATCATCTAAGCTAATTTAATCCACTTTCGAATACATGTATCACATATTAACTCTGCACTTAGACATTTTCTAGAAGCACTGGGTTTACACTTTAACAGCACTTTGGATTCTATGTATGCAAATCCAGTGTGAGGTGGAGATCCCAACCTCACTGAAGCAACTGGGGATTCTGCCATTGCCTTCAACTTTGATTATGAGACACTAAATCCCATTACTTCCCAGATAGACAGTTTTCAGTCCCGAAGGAAGCCACAGTGCCACAGCTTTCAGGAACTCTGCTGTGACAGTTTGGCTTCAAATTTCCTATGGACAGAGCAGGTGCTGTGTCTGCTGCTAAGACCACCTCACCCCTTGCTGTATGGCATGTGCAAGATGCAGAAGACACAAATGCAGGAGTTTTGCATCACCTTTTATTATTACAACACACACTTTTCTATTCTTGTTTCATGGTTTAATTTATAGGTGTTGATGAGATTTAGACTGCACTAATGTGACAGTGACTAACCTATTTTAGAAAGTGGGTTAGGGAAGGAGATTTGATCCTTATCTGTAGTGATGCTGAGAATACAGGACAATGTGTGTGTCTGACTAATAACTATCAACAGTTAGGAAAAAATTGTGAACTTGCAGGGCGAAGCAGCAACCTGCCCCCACAGCTTCAGGAACAGCTAAATCTTTTGGTGCTTTCATGTACCACTTGTGAAGCCCAGCAGTGCAATAAAGGAGAGGTGGAAGAAACTACCCAGGTTCTGCAGTGCTTTGAATACTATAGTAAGTGTAATTATTTTCATCTTTGCATGCAAACCTACAAAGGATATTAATCAAATTAGCATCAGTTCTCAAATCTAATCACTGAAGTAATTCTAGTCTATTCAAATAATGAATTCCAAAGGTTATGTATAAAATTTAGTTACATATCCTCCTACTTTTTTAAAAACGTGCCTGTCAGTAATTTCACTAAGCATGTCCTTGCTGACACAATAATAAGCTTCAATAAAAAATTAAACCCAGAGGGTTTGGCATTAAATAAGTAGATATTTCCTACAGAGTAGTCTCTCTTAGAAAATATTTTAGGGTGTATACATTATTACTTAGGTCCTGCTTGTCAGGAAGGTATTCTTTTAGCATTATGCTACAAGATATGATCTTACAGAAACTGAGCTTATTTTGCAGGAAACGGGAAAAACAAATCATACCCAGGTTTGTAGCCTCAGATCCTCACCTAAAAAATCCTCTCAAATAAGGCCAAAGGATTTGCTCTCACGCAGGCTTTACTTCACACCAGCTGAGAGAAGTAAGAATTTACACCACCATCAGAGCAGACTTTGACTCCTTTCTTTTGCACTGCACATACCACTAAGGTGGCGCACGCATTTATACTTCAGGAGAGAATGTGAAACAGGAAAACATGAGTTGAGGATCAGAGTCTGTTAACAGTGCAAACACCCTCAGCAAACACAGCGACAGTGCTGGGCCTCCATGAGGTACTCTAGTAAGGACTCAGCCTGGAAACAGGATTCCTGCCTGCTGGAACAGCAGTGTTCAGCAACAGCCCTTCCATGAGAGCAAAAAAGGGCAGGGGCTACTGATTATTTTGAGAGAAATATCAACACATTCACGAAAGCAAAAGAAGTACAGCACGTGACTAGCCTTGGTGACACAGGAGACCTCCAAGTCAAGCTACATGTCTGTTCTTCTCTTGAACAAGAGAATCTGGGACTTTCTGTCAAAGTCTGCAGCAAGTGAAGGCACCACCAACTCCTCACCTAGCTTTGGTCTTCCCCACACATAAAAATAAAATACTCCTATTTATTTATCAAATTATGATTATTTTTTACTGCTATTTTATACAACATTCACATTTTCTATGCATATTAAATAAAGGCAACTCAAATTCCTTATTTCTAAACCTAGTTTATTATTTGCCCAGCTGCTGGCACCTCAGTATGCAGAAAAACTACTCCATGCTACAACAGTGAAATATTTCCAGTAAACAGGAAGGATTTTCTCCTCCTTCCTTGTGGCCTATTTAAAATTTCTGCCTTGGTATCCTATTGTTATGCCCCAACTTGTCAGAAAGGGCCAGGATCACTACCTGTGCCTGAGAAAAGCCAATAGAGGGTTTCTCAACCACGTGTGCCTGTGTCCAACCAAGCAGTACCTTTATACCAATTTCATTTTAAAATGTGTTTAGGGAACGTTGGAAGGCAGTTCTTCAGCATGCACCATCCCATAGACACACCACCACACCGGTCACTAAGAAGCAGTGGTAACCTGCAGGGAGCAATCTCCTCAGTAAAGAGTTACAACCAGTTTGACAGAAAGAACAGATAAGATGATCTAATGCAACTTTTTAACGTCCTTTTCCAGGGAAGACAGCAACAAGAACCAGCAAGTATTCCTGACTCTCCTCCTGCGACATGCTGCAGGAG
Source organism: Corapipo altera (assembly GCF_003945725.1). Lineage (NCBI taxonomy): Eukaryota > Metazoa > Chordata > Aves > Passeriformes > Pipridae > Corapipo > Corapipo altera. The sequence goes on from NW_020884876.1 coordinate 21,676,727, forward strand.
GGCTTAAGGACAGAGAGACAGGAACTGCTGAGCCTCTCTTGGGTGAGTTTGTCCTTACACTACATTCAGGTACGTGCCCTGCTTTGCACTATTTTTCTAGAGAAAGGGACAAGAAGATGCACTGACTTACGTAAATGGTGACCCAGTGAATTCTCAAGTACCAGCATATTTCAGTGGCCCACTTCTAGATGTAATGTCTGGCAAGTACTACCAGACACTTCCAAATATTAAGCTATTTTATCTGTGAAAGGGCTCACTCATGGTTAAGAGGAGAGCATCTTATAAGAATCTTCAACAAAAAATGTTCTTCTTTTCTTTAAATAAAACATCAATAAAGGTGCATTTAGAGCACTGCCTTTGTCTAAACACCGGGACGATGCTGTCTGCAAAACAAAGGGTGCATGGAAAGCCAGTTTACAGTTAACAATAGGGAAACGGTCCTTTCATTCCCTAAGCAAAAAACCCACTTCCGTGCAATAAAGACATAAATTCTGAAGAAAGCAGACAAAACCCAACCAACCAAGCAAAAAAAGAGTTGGTGGTTTTCTCCAATTACAATTGATTAAATTTCAGAAGCAATAAAGAGACTAAAAGCTTAAAATATTCAAGTGAAGGAACACAAGAGCTAAACTACTGGGGAATTCCGGGGATGACAAGAGCACCCCGGTTATTTCCAGCGAGATACACGTGGATGCCGTGCGGGAACCATCTGCTCCCACCCTCTCCCAGCCGAACTAAGCGTCCCGGAGGGAAGAAGGAGGTTCAGGCGGGCCCACGGGGGGGATCCTCCAGCATCACGCGTGGGCAGCCCCACGCAGCTCGGCTGGGTTGCATAAGCCCCGCCGCAGTGGAGCGTTACCCGGGAGCGATTCGCCCGCGTGGGCTGCACCGGGAACGCCACGGGAGAGGAACCAAAAGGCGTTCACGGGTCCCCGCTGCCCGACGGCGGGGCAGCCCCGGGGCCACCCTCCCAGCCCCCTCGCCGGCTGACACCCACCTGCTCCTCCGGGCGCCGCCGGTGCCGGGCGACCGCCGCCCCCGCTTCCCGCTCGCATTCCCCGGGCGGCGGCGGTGGTGGCGGCGGCGGCAGCAGCTCCGCCGCCGAGCCCATGGCTCCTCCGGCCGAGCGCAGCCCGCGCTCCCGCCGCTGCCGGGGCGGGACGGGGCCGTCACGGGGCGCGGGGAGCGGCGGGAGGGCGGCGCCGCGGGGAGCGAGGGGCGGCCCCTGGCACTGGAGGGGGGGGCCGGGGCGGGGAACCTCCTGCTGCCGGGTCCCGAGTGGGATCGGAGAGCTGCTTGCTGCTAGTTCAAGCCGGAAAAAAAAAACAAAAAAACCAACAAAAAACAACCTACCGAAACCTAAACACGCACTTTCCCAAGCTTTTGTTAAAACCAGGAAGCGCCAGGTGTTAATAAAGCGTTAATTTTAGCACCACTCCCTGTTGGTATGTCCCTGGGGAGGAACGGCTGCCTCTTGGCAGTGTGAGGTGTGGCATTTGCTGTTCCTCCCTCGGGAAAGAGGAAACATTGGCCTCGCTCTTCCGAAGGTGTCTGGATCAGGTCCTCTTTCTTTACAAGGAACTAATACACGCCAGGAAGAAGGAAATGCAACAGCTAACCCAGAAGATAAGACTTGGTGTATGGAGGATTAGATTTAGATTAGGAGATATTTAGATTGGATATTAGGAAAAAATTCGTCACTGAAAGAGTGGTAAGGCATTGAAACGGGCTGCTCAGGGAAGTGGTGGAGTCACCAGGTATTTAAAAGACACATAGATGTGGCACCTGGGGACATGGTTTAGCGGTGAACTTGGCAGTGCTGGGTTAACGGACTCGATGGTCTTAAAGATCTTTTCCAATCTAAATGATCCTCTGATTCTACACCAATAAAGTGCCACTGCACAGGGGTGTACTCAGTTCCCGCTCCAAGCACAACTGTACCTCTATAGAGAGGCCTCGTTCCTACCAGCCCTGCAAATCTTATCCATGCTGTCCACCCCAGCAGAGCACAGGAAGGACGGAGCCTGAAAGTGCAGCTGGATCTCAGTGCATGGCATTCCCAAACTCTAGTGGGACCACTGTCATCACCTTTACACATCTTTTCTCCTCATCCAGAAGCCAGTTCATGCATTACGGGTGGCAGGTCTGCTTGGTTCAGTTTTCTTTGCACAACCAATTACTGGAGGTGCTAACAGGTTGCAAGATAGTAGGATTCTGTGCAAATCAGACAGATTAATATTATATGGCTTTTTGGTGACTGTGTGTAGGTCCCACTGTCATTTGGATTGAATTCTACCTGCTCTTTGCTTTTCCTGTCATTATTGTTGCCAACAATCAGCAATAGTTGTAGCAAACCTAAAACCATAAAAAAGAACCGCTCAGGGTACTGTAGTATAGTCACACCTTCAGGCTACAAGCAAGTATTCTTCATAAGTGTTGAACAATAAACAAGCCACAGCACTTGCCAGGCCCTCAGTTTGGCTGCAGGGGCTGAGGGCCAACGTGGGGACAGCTGAGACTGCGCACTTGGGGAAAGGGCCACTGGCCTGGCTGCTCCATGAGGTGCAGGGGGGCCAAAAGGAATTTGCCCTGAAGACCTGATTAACTGCTAGCCCATTTATTTCTTAGTAGTGTTTCTTAGGAACAGGGATAAGCTTGATGAAGTATCAAGCTATTGAAACAGTGCCCATACACCACTGCAGTCTTGTTGGCATGCAAAATTACTGGACACCAGAAAAAAATCCTACGGACTTCACCACCAGGAGCTGTGGTGATATATATCTGTGCACGATGTGACTGCTCAGCAGCTGCATTGTAAAACATCCCCGAGGTTCTCTGCTCTGTGGGCGATTTGTGAAGAAATGAAGTGTCACACATAGTACTGACATTCAGTAAATGCCTTCTGAAAAAAAAGTCTTAATTGAAGTACTGATTAGGTGTCCCTTTCAGTGAGCTTTTTAGTACACTTAAACCTTTGCTGATTTGTGAATCACGAAAAAGTGCATTAGAAATTTTTTTTAGGGAAAGTTTATGCTGAGGCCACCACTGTTCTTCACAGTACAGCCTCTGATCCCTGCTGCCTCTTGGACATCAGCGACCATTCTGCCAGGAGTACTATAATGTCTACTGTCTGGCTTGGTGCTATGTTTTCATCCTCACTTATCTGCAGTCCCACTGGTTGGATGTTGATCTCCCTGCAGACAAAGATTCTTCCAGAGCTTCTGTAGTGAAGGAAAGCTTATCATATTTCTTAGTAAGTCACACTCCTCCCTACTGCAGCTGTCAGCCTTTGACTGCCTTTTCACACACTGAGCAACTCAGTGCACTGGAACTGCCTCTGGGTCCCTGGCACTCTCTATGTGGGGAAGCACCCCTGAGGCAATAGCCTCAGCAACTAGGGGAAGAACAGGGACTCAGAAGCCCTCACTGAGATTTCTTAGGATGCATTCACCTGTGCAACTTCGGTAACCTCAAAGAAACCTATTCCCCTTCATAGCAAACACTCATAGTAAAGGCAATGCCACAATCACATCACAACCTCTAGCTCTTCTTATGATGAACTTTTTGAGGCTTTGTCTGCTCTGCACACTGGTCTCCGTGAGTCTGTGAATGTAGCTGACCTGCTGTGAACTCTGAGTGAGTGATGTATCTCCTTTGTCTTACTGAAATCAGGATTATTTCCTAACATTCATAACTGTGTGGTAGCTTCATAAGGATCTAATCACAAGAACAAGCTCAAGGATCTATATCACCAAAAGAGATCACCATAACTTAGCAACTTTCTTTTCAAGATCACTGTCTGAGTGAAGTTTCCCACCCTCAAAGCCCTCAGAACATGGCTGACCTGCTGATGGTGTCTTCTCCCAGTAGCAATACTCTCAGAAAATGCCAGCATAAACCCCAGCATGACTTAAGTGAGAGGCAAAAAAACCACGTGTCAAAAAATTTTGCAAAAATGCGAGTTTAAGGGCATATTTCTGCACAATAACTGTTTCACGAGGCAACTTGTAGTCCATTTGTAATATATGTACAGACAAAATATCTCACAATAAATAAAGAGAGGTTGCCTTGCATGACTGTTATTTGGGGGTCACTAAAGAGAGTCAGAACTTCATGCAAAAATCTGTAATTAATGGGTTTTTGGGAAAAAGAACTACTTGCAGCAGAAGGAAGATTAAATGCTGTAGCTTTGCTCAGAGCCAGGACAGGCTGAGCCCACTGGCCTTGCTGAAACAAAGTGCTGAAACAAGACTGCAAAATGTAGACACAGCTGGAGTGAGTGGGACTAAACTCTCTCTAGATGGGTATCTGTGCTCTAACCAAAGCCAATAGTAGGTACTGGGGAAAGGGTAATAGATGCTGCAGTGAAACTTCTTAACATTTCTTCTTTTTCTGAAGTTCAAAGACTTCCTGAGCCTAGGCTCCAGGTTGGATAGTGAGAACAGTATTTCAAAGGCAGCAGAGTAAGGCCCTCTACCACAGGGATCACATGCAGCCAAGTCACACAGAGTGCTTATACTGGTCTTGTTGCCCAGAGGAATGTATCCCATTCATCCTGCAATTTTATTTTCATGTCCCTGGCCTTCACTAATGCCTCCTTAGACTGCTGTTATGGCTGGGGCAGTGAGCCCCCTCTCCAGGGATGTCAGCTGCTCCTGCTCTCAGGACTTCCCCATCTCAGCTACCTGCCTGAGAGCACGAAGGCAAAACTGAAGCCTGCCAGAGTGCAGGCTTTGTTACAACCACACGATAAAAACAGGTTTTGGCTGTTTAATTCCAGATTGAAAAGGCCATCGCTGTGTAGCACACAGACACCTTCCTGTGTCTGTTCAAACAAGTCAAACATTTTTGATGTATTGGCACTGTGTATACAGGTCTTAGCCAGAGCAGGTATTGCGTTTTCTCTCCCACCTGGCAGAAAGTTGGCATGAACACCCACCATCAACCTAAAATGGGGCACCATGTACTATCCAATACAACAGAAACACAACTGTGTGTCTGCATCTGCTCCAGACCAAGCCTTCAGGGTTATTCCCAACACAAAATTTCTCCTTGTGGGGACTCAGAAGGGACAGAAATAAGATCCAGTGGATGTCCAGAGTTCTCACCTGTTTGCTACCTGCCACTTCCTATCAGTGGCAACTCAGCTAACTTCCTTTAATAAGTATGTGGTTAAAGACTTCAGGGAAAAAAACCCCAACAACTAACCTCTTCCCCCCCCCTCTTTATGTGCATCTAATAGATGTAACTGACTTCAGTATCAGATTCGCTCAGATTGCTGACTGCACAGTTTAATCCTGAACCTTTTCAAACTCTAGAGTTCATCTAAATATTAAAAGGCTTGGAAAAAACAGAGGTTCTTTAAACCTCTGTTAATGGAAACTTTTCTCCTAACTGGAAAGAGGTCAGTGTGGTTTTATATAGGATAATGGATTTACTGACGAATGGAACATTTCTAACTCTCTGATGGGTTTTATCTACTTTATATTCCAGATGTTAATATAAGTAAATTCTCTAAACTCTCAGACAATTTGCCCAGTATGACCGTGCAGCTTATGATGGTCACTGTAGCTCTTACATGGATTTTTGAAGTAAAGCTGTTAAATTCTGTAATTTCCTTAGATCCTTCAAGCATATTAAGAAATACATGATATGGCTTTTCCAACACTGGATACAAAGTGAACTGGAAGAAATTGGAATTCAAACCATGAAAATATATTAAAGTATACTGAATAAAAATGAAATGAAACAATTAATTTGGTTCCTTTTTCTTCTATGTATAATGACAAAAGGACATTGAAGATCACCTAGCATTAGCAATATCTGTTCTCCAATAGTTGATATGTATCATGCAATCTCATTTAAGGGTCAAAGCAAAATATACATGGTCTCATATACACGGGCTTAGAAAGGGAGAAACAAAACAGTCATGGAGAAGTTCTATTAAAAAAGGTCACCTGGAGCAGTACTAGGCATTGCAAGGTTGTTTTCTGTAGTACCTTTTCTAATGCATTTATCAGTCTAATTTTTTTTTTAACATTTCAATTGAATTCTGCCATTTCCTTAGATGTTATTTCACAGTATAAAAAAATTTGACAAGAGGTTCTTCCCTGGATATCAAATCTAAATTTTCCCTTTTTTGTTTAATTCTATTTTTAGGTTAGGTTAATTTACCATCCTTGATGAGAGCCTGATTTTCTGCACAGCCTGTTTGCATGATCAATATTTACCTCTAACCCCATTAGGATTAGCAAGCTTTCAAAACAGAACCTTAATTTTGCTTACTTCAATTGCTCTGATCTTTCTTAATTTATGACCTTTCTTCTTGCCTATCACCTGATAAGTGAGTTTTATATTTTTATCTTGCCATAAGCCTTTTATAAGCATTTACTCCACGGCATATAAGCTCAGAGCAGGCAAAAAAGTACTTTGAAAATGTATAGACAGTCCAAATTCACAGCAGTGTATTTATTTATTTGTTTATTACTTCAGGATGATGGAAGTGTGGGTCCAGTTTGCTGCTTGCTGCCACTCACAAAGGTCTTGTGCTTCCAGCAGTTCTCTACAGGAATAGAGCCTTTTCTTTCTGCAGTGTCAAATAGCAATGGTTCATATGTAAGCTGAAATAAGTCTGATGGGTTACTAATATGAGGCTTTGTCTTTACAGTGCCATGCCAGTTTTACAGGTCCCTCCCAGCCTCTCCCTTCCTCGTCCATCCTGTTGGCCCACTGCCCTCCCACAGCTGCAGGTGCATAGAGGACCCTGATGTGGGTCTGGAGAGAAACATATGGGACAAGTATGACAAAGAGTTCATGATCATTCCTAGCCCAGTCTCACAAACAGTTTTTGTGCCACTAAGCCAGGATGGTGCTTTGAGTCATAGGAACAGAAAAAACAGCTTGAAGCATGAGAAAGAGAAGGAAGAGGAAACTCCTTAATAAAGCACTGATGCTGAATACTTTATACTGTGGATCTGTGACCTCATGCCCAACATTTAATTATGCTTCCTCTCCTCCACTGAAAATCTCTTTGTGTTTACATGAAAAAAATGCCTTTTTTTGTTGTTTTGTTTTTTTTTTTTTGAGGACAAGAATATTCAGACAATGGGCACTTTAAGAAGTATGGGCTAATAATGTAAAATTTGTTAGGCTAAAATAAAACCCAAACTTTCCTTAATATGCTGTCATTTGTCCAAGTGCAAGTAAGGGCAGATCAGAATAGTATGTTGCTGTTTGGGGGGCTTGTGTGTGCATGTGTTTTAAGCTATCTACATTTCAGTATGACTGAACTAGGCCCTTCCTAAGGGCCAAATTATAACACTTAGTTCTTGGACAAGAAGAAATGATTACAGATCAAGTCTTTAATAATTTAAACTACAGAGAGTAATAAAATCTGAGATTTCTCTTTTGGATTCAAAAAACAACACAAAGCAATGCAACAGAGACCTGATGCGATGACAGGCTATACTTTAACTAAATGGCAAGACTTAATTAACTCTGCCCCAGCCTGGGTTCAGAATAAACTAAAGCCTACTATATGATTAACTCCCCTGTGCTTTAGTAAGAAAAAGGGAGATTGCAAATGGAAGCATCTGGTGTCTCTCAGAACTTAATTAAAGAAATGCAAAGTAGCTACTATTGCTACTACAATTTCTCCTTGGGGCAACAAAAGACAAACATAGTAAGTGGTAAAGGAGAAACTGACATACGAAGGAACCGTCCCCAAACAAATCCCAAATAACTGAGTTTTTCGTGGCTGTCAAGCCTTCTGTTCCTTATCTCCTGAGCAAATTGGCTTAAATATTACCTACTAAGATACTGAGAATACTGAATGAGTTCTGCTTTGAAATTACTATGTTTTTTTAACTTTGCTCTTCCTTCCACACCAGTGTTGGAGAGCAACCATAAACGATTATTATGAACCTACTTTAAAACAGAAGCTGTTGAGTCTTTAAAGCTGCTCAGGGATCATGATTTGGCTTCAATGAAGGTTGTAGTTAGACTCAATAGAAAGATTTATCCTGCCTAGTTGACTTATTGTCTAATTATGGAAAGCTGGTGTAGTTAATTAAAAACTATCTGAAGTTTTTAGCTTTTAAAATATCTTAGGATTTTTTCCCTTATCAGATTATTTTTGTACTTCAGGGAGACATCCAAACAGAAAGAAGCAAATTTATTGCTACCAAAGAATTGTAAGTCTGTTCCAGTGCTGAACGTCTGTTTTGCTTGTTAAGAAAAAGGAAAGAAAATGACTAATTCCAGGGGGAAAAACAATGGAAAAGGAAGTTACTGAAAACCTTCTCTTAAAGCTATTTCATGTTTTTATTTATGTCCTCATTCCCGCATAATAGTACTCTAGTGAAGCTATTATATTTATTTTTAATGGAATTTCCACTCTGGACAGTTGTCCTGGAACATTCATAGTAGGACAGCTTAATCCAGTCAATCTCATGGAGACCAGCCTGTCAGACCTGCTCTGCTGATCTAACAGGTGCTAAAATAGCCATTCAATTTAGACAAACTGAGGGCAGTGATTTTGAGAGACGCTCATTAAATTAGGACAGTCAAAAAAGAGGCAAGCTGTTGAACGCATGCCTGTTTTGAGCCCAAAGTTTTGTTTAAAGTGTATGATGACCCTCTTGGACACATCCTGTAGCCTTTCTTTCTAAGTGCAGTTCCAGTACGACCGGAGATCCAGCTGCCAGGAAGAACCGTGCTGCTCATGCTCGATGTGGCTGTGGCAACAGCAATCAGAGGGGTGGTTGGCAACACCACTGTATTTTGGGGCTTGAAGGAAATGTTTGATGCATGTTTGTTAGAAAAGAGAACTGACAACTAAAAAGCTAGGTGCATCACACAAGTCTGATGTGACATTACAGTGCCTTTGACACTGCAACTCACAATTTGTACAGTCCTACTTTACCTGCAGTACTACACATGAAACCTCAACCTCATTGTATGATCAAGCGAAAGAATAATGAGAACTTGTGTTGCTCCAAAGCAGCAAAGCCTGATTGTGTAAAGCAAAAAATCCTTTATTTTGGAAGAATTTTTGTAGAGAGAAAATGTGAAAAATTTTAAGAAATGGTTATGCTGAAATGTTCCTAAATGTATTACCTAATAAAGCTTCTGATCTTTACATTTGGAAATGCAAGCTCTCTGAAATGAAACTAAACCCCATTCAAATTCAAATTATTTGTGTAATTCAATGCCTTTCCCACTTATTTCCTTCATTTTGAATTTCTTATCAAGTTATATGGTCCTTAGTTTTTCAAATAGAATTCCCTGTCCTTCCTGTCTGATTGGCTTCTTCTGTCTTGACATCAGCTGAGAGGTTTTGTGACTTGATGAACTTTATAGAGAGGTGCTTCTGCAAACCACAGTATAAAATTGTGAGGTTGTCTGCTAAAAAGCTGCACTGAATTTTGACTATGGTCTTCATTTTTTTTATGCAATTATTTAGTGATGGCTATGGTATACATGTGAGCACATTCTTATTCCTGGCCTTTTTTTTTTCACTTTGGAACAATCATAAAACTCTCAGCCATTTAACTTCTTTTCTTTTTCATGGCTCAGAGATTGGTGTTTTGCAGTTAATCAGACCCCTGTTCTGGAACCAAGTTCTTTATCATATCAGAAGCAGAGGCTGAAAAATGAAAAAAAAAAAAAAGTTACTGTCCTAGTTTTGGTTACCATAGCAACAATGATAAACTATAGTCTTATTCTCAGTTTTGGAGTACCTTTCCTGTAGTACTTTTTGGAATTAATTTGGTAAAGGTAAGAAATTTCCCTGTCTAATTTCTTTTGTAAAGCTTTCCAATATTAATTCTGGGTTGAGGGAGAAGTAGAAGTAGAAGTGGAACTAACAGGAAAGGAGGTAGGAAGGGAGGTAGAGATGACAGCAAAGAGAAGGTTAGGAATTTTTCCTTTGCCGAAAGGTTTGACATTAGAAGATGTTACTCTGAGATGTAAAATGAAGATCTGTGCAGAGGCCCTCAAACACTTCCAATGTGGTTGAATAATTAGAATAATACAACTACATCTTGAGGTTCTAAGGCATAGCAGACAGAGCAAATTTTAAAAGAAGAAGCTTATCTCTGTAGGCAAGACAGAAGTGTCAGTTTTCATTTCAGTATTTGTCTTTAACAACTCAACTAAAACTCATAATGAGAACACTAGCAACATGTTTCAGATCCAAAATAGCAACAGCATGATTCCAGGATGCTGTTATGTTTCTGGGAATTGCTTATTACTGGAGAAGATTGTTTCTACAATTGTAAACTAATTGGACCTATCATTTCCAGTTAAGTGTCTTCTTCCAGCAGTGGTATGGGGTCAGGCAGATTCCTACTGCATGGTGTAGATTAGCACACAATTGCACTTCCTAGAAAAGTTGATTTAAGCAAATGCCCTGGAAACAGTTTTCCTTAGCAGAAACAAATTGGTCATAGCAAATGGGACTTCTAAGCCAATTCTGTGCATTGACAGTCTTTTATTGTTTCTAAGAAAGAGAACTAGATACCTCATATACTGTTTTCTTGTAAGTGCTCTTAAAATCATTACTTGTCCTTTTCCCAGCTCACTTACAAGCTGTTGAAATGAAAACAGAACAACACTAGACAGGGTTCAGGAAATGTTCAATAGTTGTACATATATTGCATTAAGGAGACAGGAACTTCCTTTATTTTAACGAGAAGAAATGTATACTGAGGCACTTTCAGCAGTCCCTAAGAAGCCTGGAAAGTAAATGGAGTAGCAAAACACAAATGGTTCTAGATGACCCTTGATGGAAAATATAAGGCCAAAATATGAACTGGCTAGTCAGGAAATGAAAGCTCTTCTCTAGTTCTATGTCACCAATACAGTATTCCTTCATTAGCAACTGAGACAGTGTCAGAGACCTGTCCTAACACAAAAGCCTTGGCAGTTCCTCTCTATGATCTCCCTGTGTTGCTTCTGGGAAAGTTCTTACTCTCAGAGAGCTGCTACAGAAAGCAAGGAAAGGACTGAAAGGGTCTGGAGGTAAGGCCTGAAGTTGTACAGGATTGTATTGATTGGGGGTACTGGGGTGCACTGGCTGCTGCCACATGAGGTGTATATCTTCCACTGGGGAAAGAGTTTCAGCTTCTGTCAGTATATTGCATGTCACATACACCTAACATTTCTACATTAAGTAAACATACTCATATGTAAATCATGCAAACTGCAGAATAGAACATTTTTAAAAAACATTCAGCTAAGGTTGTTCTGCAGATGACTTGTAAAAGGACAGTTTCCAAACTCCACCTGTGCTGCCCCACCACAGATAATTTTTATTCTTATTTACACTGTACAAATGTCTTTACAGTATACCAGTGTCTGCAGCCTAACTTCCAGCTGGTATGGTGGAAAAGGCACCTCAGGCAATGTGTGCGTTGGATTAAAACTGCATGAAAAAAAGTTTACAAATTCTGTAGTTGGGTGTTTTCCATCAGTGCAGGAAACTATTGCAGAATGAATTGTACTGCCTGTTTGGCTTATTCATCATCCAAAACTCTGAGTTTGTGCCACTCAGTGACTGTCACATTTTCCACTTCCCTTCTCTATTGAATTAGATACAATTCGCTCACCATCACTCATATAGCTCTTCTAACAACCTGAGAGAATAAAAATATTCTGACCTGCACACTGCAAAGAGATTCTATTTCCCTAATGCTTCCACCTAGTTGAGGCTAAGTCACTTTTCTTTTAACGCAATGACAGAAATCCCATTTTTTTTATTAAGATCAAAATGACCTCTCCAGAAAAGATATAGGTAGATTACATTTACAGAAACAGACAGATCCTTGCTCAATAATACCTTACACCTCATATAATCATAACCTGAAGTTTATTTTTGCCTTCAGGTGATTTTTTAAACCTAGAAGCCCAATGACCAAGTGCCACCTTGTGGACAAAATGACTTTTTTATTCTGTCCTCACCTGTGTACTAAAATTTCTCCTTCCATCAAGACCTGAGTTACAGAAGCCTCTAGGGAAGAGACCTAGATCAATTAATTTTAAATTTATATCTATAGGTCTAGCTCTATATATAGATATGTTGGTTTTAAAAAAAATTTAGACATAGTCAATGTGCACATCTCTTGCTCCTTGCCAACATAATTCCTGCCATCACAAAGAGGGCTGACAATTGTAGCAGGAGCAGCTTCTGTGGCAGGCATATAGAATGCCAAGAACTAAAAGCCATTTAGTGCGAGCAGCTGGAAACTCATTTTCCTGAGGAGGAATCCTTTTCTCCAACTAGCTGTTGTCACTGTTACCTGCAGAAGTAGTTTTTACTGGTAGTGTTTCCCTCTAAGCTCCTGGAAGAGCCCAATTTTTTGCCAAGTCATATATTCCTGCAAGGATCCATGGTATGGGGTTTGGACGAAATGGGAAAATATGGAACTCCTGAACGATTGACCTGTTCAAGCTAAATACAATAATGGGCTTTATTTTGTGATCTTACCCAGGTACAGGAATTACAAAAATGAATGGGAAATAGATGCCTGAAGACTTAATGTATGTGAATGTGTTCAACTGAGCAAGATAAATTATTCACCACCAAGCCCATGAATGTTTGGGCCACAAGAGTTTGCAGGAAGATGCAAGAGACTCTTCATGGGACATTTTTAATACAATCTACCACAAGAATGTTTCTTTCTAATAATAACAACTGATAGATATCTCAAATGTCATGGCTGAAGTCCTTCACTAAAGCTCATCTTGAAAGTAATTCTATCTCAAACTGTAACTATGTTAAAATGGAGGTCCTCTTGACAGTAAGACGGCACTCAACCACTAGTAGTGCTCAACATGAATATTATTGTCCTTGAACACAGAAATTTCTCTCCTCTTTACTATGTCTGGCAGCACTGTTACTGTGTGGACATATAATATATGCAAAATAGTTTCTAAAAATAGACGAAAATAATATTATAACGTACACAACTACTATATACCCATCCATAGTGGAGTTGCACAACTCATTTAGATCTTAGCCACTAGGTGGTAGTATAAGATCAGGTCATGTAAAAATATCTGTTAGTTTTGTATTAATTTTGTAGCAAACTTTGAAACACGTGCCAGTACCATAAGAAATACTGTAGAACATTTTCCTGTTTCCTTATCAAATCAGCAAGATGCTGAACAAAAATATGTCTCACAAGATTCACTTACCAGTGGTTCACATGCATTTTTTGAAGCTGATGAACCACAAAGACAAAAGGTACATATAACTTACCCATCTTTTTCCTTCACCTTATCTGTTTGTGATTAGCAAAGTTCATTAAATACAGTTCAGTCATTGTTGAATCTTATTTAGAATAAAAAAACCCTACAATATGATCAAATTCTTCACAGTCTGCCATCAATCTTACACTGATGCTGAATTAGGTGAACTAGCTATAGGATAAGTTCCTATTTTCACAGAATCACAGAATGGCTGAGGTTGAAAGACATCTCTGGAGGTCATCCAGTCCATGCCCCTTGCTCAAGCAGGGCCACTTAGAGCTGGCTGCCCAGGATCATGTCCATCTGGATTCTGAGTATCTTCAAGGATGGAAACTTCACAACCTCTCTGGACAACCTGTGCCAGTGTTTGACCACCCGCAGAGTAAAAAAGGAATTCATTGGTTTTAGATTTTCTGGTTTTTATTCTGTCCCCAGTGCCTCTTGTTCTGTCAGTAAGCATGGCTGAAGAGAGCCTGGCTCCCTCTCTACTCCCTCTCGTTAGATGTTTATACGCCTTGATACAATTTAGTTTAATTTTTGCTAGTGTTTAAGATGAATATGGAAATTTCAATTTGGGTCTCACGTGACAAATTGATTTTATAGGTTTAGAACCATAAAAAGGAAGATTCCGTGACTACAGAGTAAAATACTGAGTAAGTTTTGGGAAGCTCCCAGCTGTAATAAAATAAGTCAGCCTGGTTCACCACATCTGCTGTGTTTGTTTGACTTCAGCAGCGCATATGATAATGTGGTTGATTGCCTTCACTGATTGCTAAAAATGCCAAAATGAATTTGGGTAAGTAACAAAAAGACCAGGTATGTAGCATTTTGGCTCTTTTTCACAAAAATGAAACAATCAGATCGTTCTGCAGTACTACCTGGGAGACCTGAATTCATGTTTTTTTGAGATCTTCATCTAATATTCTTTCGTTTTACCAGATACCTATAGTTCCTTCTAAAATAGCTGGGGCTATTGTTTATTGTAGCACTGTACTGGAATCTCTCTCTTGGGTTTATTTTTTGTTGATAGAGGAACACAAGGAGACAATCAGGAAAAATGCCTTCTTTAGATTTTCATAATTTAAGACTATTTTCTCTGCTGAGAAGAGGAATGCAGTACATTATTAGGAAAACTAAAAAGTTTTTTTCAATTTATCCTTGTTTTGCTAAGAAAAGACTAAGTTTCCCTTACAGCATATTTTTTAAGAAGATTTTTTTTTAACTGGTTTCCAACATCCTTATTAATGGACATTTTGTACAGTGCTGTGTGGATTCAGAATATTGTAAAATGAATTTTAAACCAAAACTGGACATAAGCCATAAAGTCCAAAGTGAAACAGTAAGGTGTTTTAATCTCAGGGTTTGTTTTAGCCTATTATACAGAGAGGAGCCAAAAGCTACATAAGATTGTAGGCTCACCCTTTTTGAAGAATATATTCTATAAATATTCTCATTTAGTTGGAATTCTGCCCTTTAAATGCAAACAAATTCATGAAAGTTAATGCTGTTTAATTCTGAAGTCTATATATTGGAATGCATAAACTAGTGAGTATGAAAACTGTAATCATACTCCCACTAAACCTACCTTAGTTTTACAAAACCTTTCCCAGAGATACTGATTTCTACTAGCTTATTTTCAACCTAAATTTGAACTATCCTTGATGAATGTTTGCCAAACCAACCAGTGTTATGTCCATTTTTTATTTTTGCACAGTAATTTTGAATTGTGGGACCTGATCCCTCAAGGAAAATGGAAAGACTCCCAGCACCTCTAATAGTTCAGGATGAGGTCATACAAGCTGATATGAGAATTTTTTTCATCTCCTTTCATCCATTTAAAGCCTGATGCAAGTCATGAATCCTTAAGACCCATTTCCTTTTTCTTTTCTATTATTTTTGGAGGACCTTCATCCCATGTAAGTCCTCTCTCTGTTGAACTATAACATGAAGATGGATACTGTGGGGGGGAGGGGAAGTTTTACAAAAAAAAAAAAGCTATCCTTTGCTTTTTCTTATGAAGAAATTTCAGCTTGCATAGGCCATGGTGTGAACAACAAATATGTGATGCTGCAGTTCCTCTTGCCATGTGATAGTAGAGCTATTTCCTGGGTTTGTAGGTATTGATATATTACATGAAAAGGCTTGTGGTTCTTTCCATAATATAATAACATTAAACCCTCGCATCTTAATATATTACCTTGAAAATTCAAAGAGTCAATAGTTATTTTAGGAGGCTATCCAAAGGTTAACCAGATAAATTTAAAATTATGGTCATAAATAATCCAAACAATGACCAGCCGTAGAAACAGATGGTGCTTCTGGAAGGGTCCAAACCATTTCCACCCTTAATTCAATGTAAACCTTCTGTTTGGAGCTCTGTAGCTGAGGTCCTTTGTGCTTGCCTTTAAATGCACAATTTTTTCAAAGATGAGATTTGTGAAACAATCTGTGAAGCTTTTTTAATCAGAAACAATGCAAAGCCCCTGGTATGCATGATTGACAGAAGAACTGAGATAGTTATCCCAAAGTTAGAGAGACTGGTTATGGAATTACACAGATTTGCAACTGAAAATAACAAGCCCATTCAGCCTTAGTTTCCACTGCTGTTTTAGCAAGGATCAGTTCCTGTTAATGGTGTTCAATTGTCAGTCTAACTTGTTATTACAGATTACTCCATGTCTGAAAACAACACATTTTGATACCCACTTTTGATATTTCTGTAGGTTTTTTTCAGCTCCATTTCCTTTGGTTCCTGGAGTTGTCAGGATCAGATGCTTTGGATTTGAAAGGCACCAAGTTACTGAATGCTCTGAAACAGTCACCTGAGTGAAATAACACAGCTCTGCAGGGGCAGGTCTTTTAAACAGCATGAGAGTTACCTGAATGATGATGAACTCAGTAAAGGAGCATGCAGATCAGGTCGTAGTGGTGTCTTCCAGCAGACCCATTCCCAGATATGGGGCTTTTTTTTTCTTTGCCAGTTCCTGTCAGGAAAAAAAAAGGGTGTAGGTTTAATGCTAGGATGTATTCTCTAGGCAAGTTCTTGCCAAAAGCCCTCTCTATGGAACAAAAAAATCATTACATCATAATAATTTTAAAGAATTATGTGAAATAAGTGCAGGATATGCTCGCTCCATGTAATTTATTAGTTCCTGTTCTTCATCAATCTTTCAGTCTCTTCTGAAACAGCTTATTTTTTACTTCCATGGTACTGAGGTCTGCCATTCCAAAAGGAGGTAAAGTTATCAAAAGTGGGAAAAAATGTCTGGGAATTTATGAACTAGATACATGGAGACATAAAACATCATTAAAATCCAAGGAAGTGGTACAGTAATTGCAACTTGGGCAGCATAAGGTAGGACTTAAAAGCGCTTCCTCTTCTTTAACAAATATACTGGAACAAAAATTCAAGAGTTAGTTGCATAAACCTACTCTTATTCTAAAGTGGTTGATTACGGTTGCCTTTTGCTTCATTCAAGAGGCAACAATCAGCTGTATTTATTTATTTGATTGGCTTGTACCTATTCAGCATATTTATAACTATCGATAAAACATGCAAATCAGTGGATAGACATATTTCATACAGAATAATGCCTAATGAGTCACTGAAAAAGAGGGAAAAGTCCTTTTTGCAACCGCTTACAGAATCAAGGCGGCATAGCAACATTTGCAGCTCCAAAGACTGGATGATGTTTAATTCATGTAGCTATGGAGTTTAGGGGCCGTCTGTTGAAAAAGTTGAAAGTAAATACCTTTCAGGATAAAGAAGTTAATATGTTTTACAGAACATGGGAAGGGGGTACGAACAGAGAAAGAGAGAGAAAGAAAGCATATGTGAAGGAAATAAATCCGTCTAGACCCCTGGACTACTCCAGAGAAGTTAAGTTTTAAAAGCTTGCATAAGAACAGCTTCCAAATATTTGTGTAAAAGGCCTGTGTCACTAAGGCATCTGAACTGTAAAACAATACTAAATAAATATACCTTCACAATATTTTAAAAGAGAAGGAACTGAGCTACAGGGACAGTGAAAGCCTGATTTCCATTTCCCTTCAAGTAGGCTGGTACCATTTCAGAGGCATGGATATGAGAGAAAGCACTTCATGTTTCCAGCATGAGTGAAATGGGAGATGTGAGTGGCCCCCAGCTGGTGCCTGGTTCCCAGTTCTCTTGGAGGGCAGCTGAGACTGTCAGAAACAGGACCCAGAATTGTGTACATGTAAAGCAGTGTGCACCTGAGCTACCAGCTAACATTTCTGTTACCCCCCACATGCTTATCAGTTTGTATTGGCCAAATATTATCCATCGCTGTTGTAGTCCTTGTCACTTATGTCACTGTTTATTATTATCATTTTATGAGTTAGTGATGCAGAATTACATTCCAGCATACAGCATGAAATACTTGCTGTCCCTTTGAAGCAACATCTCTAGATGAAAACTGGACTGATCTGATGGCTGTGTGGACAGAGAGTTCCTCTGAGAATTGAATGAGGTGGATTTTCTCTACAAGAATTATTAACTCCCAAATGCTTCAGGGCAAAATGCGATTACTGTGTCTTACTGCACATCTCAGAGCTTAACGGAGCGTTTGGTGTTCAGAGGATGAGTAATTTCTACTACAGGAGTGACTTTCCTGAGGGCTCTCTAAATTGATGTGAGTTTTCCTAAGCAGTCGGTATGCTATTACTAAGTTTGCCTTAGAGTCTTGCACAGTAGGGCTTTATCTTGAGTTGTGCTCCTGTGCACTACTAAAATATAAATATTTCCTAACAATGTAGTGGTAAGTCAGAATGACTCAGAGCACTGGTGGCATCTTGAGAAAGGGCCAGGCACTCCAGCATCTTCTCTGTCTATATCCTGGGAGCTGGGCCTGGGATAGCACTTGGCCTGCTTTGCCTGCGTTGCCTTCAAAGAGTCTGTGAATTCTTCTACACTTTTGGGTTCTCTCATTCCTGGTGGGTACTCAGTAGAGTTGATCCAGAGAACTAAATTTTAGTTACTGATGATGGTTTTCTTTTGCAAGGTTATTATATATAGATATGTTTATACATAGATTTAAACACATATCACAGGATCACAGAATGTTTAAGTTTGGAAGGAAACCACAGGGGGTCATCTGGTCCAACCCCCCTGCTCAAGCAAGGTCATCCTAGAGTACATTGCACAGGGTTGCATTCAGAAGATTCTTGAGTATCTCCAGTGAGGGAGACTCCACAACCTCACTGGGCAATCTGTTCCAGTGCTTGGTCACCTGCCCAGTAATGAAACTCTTTCTCATATCAAGTGGAACTTCCTGTGCATCAGTTTATTCCTGTTGTCTCTTGTCCTATTGCTTGGCACCACCAAGAAGAGCCTGGCTCCATCCTCTTGACACTCTCCTTCCAGATACTTACAGACATTAATGAAGTCCCCTCTCAGTCGTCTCTTCTCAAGGCTGAACAAGCCCAGCTCCCTCAGCCTTTACTCATAAGAGAGATGCTCCAGTCCCCTCATCATCTTCGTAGGTCCTCCACTGGACCCACTCCAGGATCTCCATGTTTCTCTTGTACTGAGGAGCCCAGAACTGGACACAGCACTCTAGATGTGGCCTCACTAGGGCTGAGTAGAGAGGCAGGATCACCTCCCTTGACCTGCTGGCAATGCTCTTCCTAGTGCACCCCAGGATACCACTGGCCTTCTCAGCTGGCTCAGGTACATATGTAGAAACATAGATTGATATATGTTTCTCCAATGGACAAAGGAAAAGGAGAAGAAAGAAGAAGAAGAAATAATGAAAGAAGCAGAAATAATTCAATAAATGATGAAAGATCAGATTCTGGCTTACCGAAGGTCAACTCTATTTTCACAATAGTGAAGACTTCGCAGCATCAGGAAACATCAGGCTTTTGTTTCACTGAATCAGTGCAAAGATTTTAAACAGCACATTTTCCTTGATATTCTTCCAATACAAGATAAGCCCAACAAACAGGCTAGTGAGTGTTTAGCTTTTCTGTGAAGGAAGAGAACTGTGTGTGTACTTTGACCTTATCTTTCCACTATCCACTCTCTAAGCAGAATCACCTTAGAGAGTTTTCAGTATCAGTATATCATTCCTACATCTCCCTAGCTGTTAGTATTACTAAAAATATTGAATTGTTACTGCTACTTCCACACAAGATGTAGAAATGACTGTTCTAAGATGTAGAAATGACTGTTCTTTTCTTTAAAATGGAAAAAAAATGAACAAAGACCAAGCAGGGAGGGTTCCTGTCCTGCCAAGTAGGAGAGCTTAAAATGTGGCAAGCAGACTTGTTTGCAAAATATTATTCCAGTTTTAATCAAGAACAAGTTTCAGTGATATTTTCATAAACACTCGTGCCAGCACTCTCACAAAGAATCTTACGCGTCAATCCTATTTTCTGACAAACAATGACCATAGGGCTATCTCCAAGGTATTTGAGTTCTCCTCCTGTCTATAAATATTTTGATCACCTAAACAAGGTGATGATACAGGTGTTAAATTAGCATGAGCATTTACAGATGCAACCAGTACAGCCATCCACAATTATCTTTGGGTAAAAATATATAAGGAGAAAAACCCAGCTGAAAATCAGACCAGAAAATAATTTTCTTCTAGTGTAGCTTCATTAATTCAATGGAATTACATTGAAATTAATAAATTCAGCCCAATCCTCATACAATTAAACCAAAAATCCAAGTTCCCACACTTCTGCTGGTGTCAGAGTTACAGCTGAAACAATTACTGCATGAGATGATTTTTAAGTTCCATGAAAGCTGTGCTTACTGATTCAGCACTACATTTTAAGTTTACAAATCCAGTGTCAGAAATCAATGGCATAATGTTCTTATAGTAATCTAGGGAAAAGCCTTTCCTAAACCTAATGTACATTGTATTTATTCCTAAAAATCTCATCAGCTAATCCCTTGGAAATAAACTCTTGTTCTATAGATGTCATGTACTTCCCTGTCTGTGTTTTCAATTCAAATGAATGCTTCCTTTTTTGAATTCTCCCACAGTGTATCTTTTACCTCTCTAGAGCCAAAGAAAAATAGTTAATCTTCCAGGAAGATGGAAGACTCCTACGCACAGTTCATAATGAAAACTATGTACGCATGCATTGCACACCTTCGGCTGTCTATATGTTGCACACAGGTCATGTAAGTTGTTCTCAGCCGACTTACACTGGGGAGCCACTCTGCTACAGAAAGTCCAGTTGTGTATGATGTTTGTAAGCAACGATACAAAATTAATCGGGTATGGATTCTGTTTGTAGAGTTCAAGGGAGTTTGGATTGGTTTCTACAAGATTTGACATATAATCTTAATTAAAAAATAGACATATCTTCTTTATTTCACTGTTCCTGAGCATTAACATTTCACTGTTAATAAGCATTAACTCTAGTATCATTTTAACCCAAATCACTGAAAATATCTTTTTTACATGTCCATAAATTTTGTATTGCAAACACTTGTCACTTATTTTTTGTGCTGGAGATTGCTGCAATCTATTACCACAAGGGACCTAATTTTTCCTAATGCAACCACATCTCAGCCACCTGTTTGTTTCATAGAACAGTCTGGGACAATTAAAACTGCACAACTCAGACAAAGAACAGGTTTACAGATGAATTAATGTCCACAAAAATAATCTGAAGGTATTTAAAAAAATAAGTATGTTCATGCATACACAAAGAGTCATGCAAACCTTTAATTTTTGGTCTCTGTAAGAAAACTCCCAGCAATCCTCAGGGATGATGCTGTTTGCACACCTTGCCAAGGTGGACCTTCCAGCTGGACTTTTGGTAGTGCAAGCACTTACCCTGGCTGTTAAGCTACTCTGGCTCTTAAGAAGCCAGTATCTACCACAAGATATCAGATGATATTTCCATCAAAGCTGGTATTTTTCACTAGCAAATAGTAAATAATAAATGCCCCACAGAAAAGTTGAAAATCCCATCAGACTAATATGGTATAGAAATAGAAGAGCATACCAGGCTGATGCTGAAATTCTACTACCTTTCTGAATATCCTAAACTCTGTGATTACAGGCAATTGAACACGTCAATTCTTTTGAAAATTTAGTTGTACACTTCCCTTGAGAACAATCTCATGGAGATTTTCTCAAAAATGGCACAGATGACCTACCATTCCCTTTGTCACCTATTAAATGCAGAAGCAAATTTAGATTCAATGCTAAAACTTTATTCTCTGCTTAACAGTCATTCAAATCCAGAATCTTGGTTTGGGCGTATCTCTAAATGGAAAAGTTAGTCACTCAACTAGGACCCCTCTGAAGAGTGATCAGTGCAATAACTGTCAAGTAATGGTGCTTCACAGAGGTGCTTTGTTGTCCACCATCAGCTGTGAGACCTTGTCTTTAAAAATGACTTTGCATCACTGCTACAAAACCCTACAGGAACCAATGGGAATTGAAGATTTAGTGCAAGAAATCTTATTCTTCATTGTTTGACAGTAAAAGGGCACTTAGCTCTAATAATTTTCCTAATGGCTTAACTTGGAAGTTGTAGCATGTTTCAAAACTAAGCTACTCAGAGTGATTGCCAAAATTAATAAACTATGACATCAGTAATTTTTGAGAGTGAGAATTGAAACTCCACTTGCAGTAGAAGTCCAAACAATTAAAATGTATATTCTGTATAGGACCACAATATTAGCATTGCATCTTTGTGCTAGCTCAGAAGCCTATCTTTTAAAATAAATTACATATCCATCACAGGAGTCAGTTCTGAACCTTGTTCCATTTTTAAATTCCTCTCTATCAGGCAGCTTAGAATTCCTCTCTGTCAGGCAAACTGAATGCTTGCACTTCAGATTTGGCCAAAAATGATGAAAATACAACAGATAAAATAAAGCTTAGTGATATATTTGAGTAAAAAAGGGCCTCATATAAAATGAGGTCAGCTTGGCTTATGTTATACTCAGAGTATAAGTGAATATGGTAAACTTTTTTAGTTGTTCTTTTTGCATGCTGTTCTTCCTATAATATGAAAGGCATTTATGATATATATTGTCATTTGTATTCTTGCCAAGCAGTTTCTGAGTCTTTTCATAAATTTAAAGGAACTACATAACAGCTCATCACATTAAATAAACACACTTTATATGGAAATAATTTTTCAGATAGCAGTAAGATGCATTTTGTCGCAAAAAGTTCTGCTATAGCTTTGCAAAAGCAAGTTAATCATAATCTGATTTAATACCTTATACTAATGATAACTTAAATACAAATGCAGGCATAAATTAGATACACTGATAGTCTCTTATTGCACTTTAAAGACTGCAGATAAATCTGGAATGCGCTCAAAGACAATGTTTTAGTAAGAACAGAGAAATATTAAAAAAAAAAATCTAAATTTGTAGCAGTGATGGGCTAAAAGTGTACTATGTTGCCATGGGACACAGAATATGGAATGATTTAGACAAAGAAGTGAAATATGGTAGTGGAGTAGGGGAAAAAGAAATACATTCACTTCAAGTCTCAGCTTGCAACAGATCTCGTGCTGACTTTGGTGAAAAGAAATGTGCCATATTCTATGTTTCCATAGAATTCCTGGGAAATTTACTACACCCAGTTTGCAGTGGGTGAGATAACTCAGCTACAATGCAAGAAGGCCTGACAGAGTGAGCAGCCATGGTAAGGTCTCACATCATGCTGGCTGTCTTCTCCTCAAAGCCCTGTGCAGCAATGCTTGTACAGGGAATGATTTTCTAGCACTGCCTCTCCCACAGCAAGACTGAAGGTCTCTCCCTGTGGCTTCTGAGACCCCAGAGCTGCCTCCCTGTAGGATGCTTTTTTAAGGGGATCATTCACAACATGGGACAGAAGCTATGAAATGGCAGCAGAAGGAGCAGAGCTGCTTATTCCAGATTGACTGTTGCCAGGAAAGGATCAGAGAACATGTAAACAACAAAGATTTGTAGCTGTCCTCTTCTTTATCAATAAAGGCAATGATTATTTATTATTTACATGATAGGCCAAAGTATACTGGGCATTGTATCCTGGGATGTGCCATATTTTTACATCTTCCTTTAATCTGCTGCAATTTATTTTTAAGTGTCATGCTCAAGTATTGCTGTATGTTTTGCCTCCTGCCTTGTTGCATTCCCAAGGCTTGATTAAGCAGGTTATAATCCTTCAGAAGATGTCTGCTTAAGGCTTAGTAATGCCAGAACGTCTTGCTTTCTTATGTACTCAGGCAATGCTGGTAGATTTCTAATATTTATTTTGTAATCCTGAGCAAAAAGTATTAAGTGTTTTTTCTGGATGAGTCTTCATCCCACCACTTTTCTTCCAGACCTTTTGTAAAAATCTCATTACAAGAGGGTACCGGGCATTCATCCAGGTTTAGCTATACTTTGTGAACTGAATAAAAGGGATGTGAGGGCTTTACAGTATGCACCACTGCAAAATATTCTGTTTTGTTGTTTTGATACACATTAATTAATCAACCCTCTTAGTCAGAAATTATGCAAAATCTAAAGGTTACTGAGAATATACTACTTCCCTAGGGATTTGCACCCTGCTGCAAATAGGAAATTGCCTTGTTCAATTTTTACGAAGACCTCCCACCAGATGTCCCCCTTTCCCCATCAAAATGATAACAAAAGGCTGTCAATTTAAACCCTTTTGTAGAGATTCAATTCTTCATTACGCTATATATCCTATAAAATTAATTAACATACTTTCACTTTGACAAATAGCAGCTGCTTTTATTCATGATGCCATAATAGCCTCAGCCTTTGGGAAGAGCACGTAATCTCAAAGTGCACTTTACACTTAGAGTGCCTGAGCCAGGCAGAGCAGATACCTCCCTGCCTATCTCACAGTGCATGAGAAACAATGGAATATTTCAGGTGTCTATCTTCCAGCACTGGCAATTACATGCAAACTCACTGGGACTGATTTCAGTCACCTATTTTTACAGAAGTGAAAGAAATACAAAAGGTATATTTGAATCTTTTGACCTACTCATTAGGAAGTTTTGACACAACAAAGCCAAAATATTCCAGAGGCTTCAGAAAGTAATAATGTGCAATTGAAATGGGCACTGCCATGAAGGGAGAATTTCTGAAGTGCCCTTTTATTAACATGCTTGCTGGCACAATGGTCATTAGTCATGAAGGTGCACAAAAGAGCCTGAAAAATTTTGGTTGCACTTCTCAGCCAGATTTAATTTCAACCATGGCTGCAACAATCAAAATCACTCTTTCAGATATAGCCATCTTTCTTTCTCTGCATACACCTGTTTCCACTCATTCTGACAGTTTAGTACTTAATGTGGAAAGGGCAGCAGGGCCTGACCATAAGATCATGCTTACATTCCACAGAGTCCAAGACCAACAGGAGAAATGAGTCCATGGCACTTATTTAATAATGAACACAGAATAATGGGATATTTCTGGTGGTTGAGTTCTAGACATTGACAATTAAATGTGCACTCTCTTAAGCATAAGTGTGCTTATTTGATATTTTGTCAAGTGAACTGTGAGGGAAGGTGCAGAGAATTTATTCTCTGGCACTGCTAGTCACAATGTGAGCCAAACCCAGAACCTTAGTATCACATGGGATAAATTGGTTTAAGGGAGTTGAGAGCCCACGATGAACCTAGCCAGTTTTCAGACATGGTTGGGAACAGAATAGTATGTGCAAGCCACAGATTGTGGATTAATCCATTTTTCCTATAATCTGGAACCTCTGTGTACCAGGTGGGATCAGAACTGTAAATATCACCCTCTGATGCCTCCTCATGCCCTAAAACCCCCCCAGACACCAAACCCACCCAACAAACAAACAAAAAAACCACCCTCCAAAAACCCAACTGCAAAAAATTAGGAGCATGAAGACAATGAATTATCTTTACTTTCTC
The DNA here is from genome assembly GCF_003945725.1 of Corapipo altera. NCBI lineage: Eukaryota > Metazoa > Chordata > Aves > Passeriformes > Pipridae > Corapipo > Corapipo altera. The sequence goes on from NW_020884876.1 coordinate 21,701,864, forward strand.
TGTATCACAGCTACTTATGCATATAGCAGAATTAAGAATATTTCTTTCTTCCCACCTTTTGTGACGTTAATACTGTCCTTGTACATCCCTTAACACTGAGAGGTTTCCATCTGATAAACACATTGGATGGTTCAAGTGATAGTAATAACAAACAGTGGGGACAGCTTGACTGACATAATCTATTTACAGACTCAGGGTGTAAGGAGTGATCTTGCAGGGTGCTTATCAGCCAAATCAATGGTCAATGGTACTGGGCACAGATAGTATTTTACAGGCTTAACCTCATAGTTCCCTTCTCATTTTCTTCACTAAACTAAAAAGGCTCCATGAGGAATAAAAAGGGGAAAACTAGTTTATGAAAGGATTTTCTTCAGCTATTAAAAACAAATAAATTCCCAAACGTCCGCTGCAATTGAAACAGACATTTCAAATATTCTAAGATAGGCAACTACTCAGTTGTAGCTCTAATGATTATGATATGAGCTTATGATTTGTACAAAAAGTGCCATAATTACTGTGAATATCCTACTGGATTTTGCAATAAGGAAAGAAGGTATTTTCATGCTTTCTAGGTTTAGGATAAACATAATTGATTTATGATTAGCATGAAGGTCTAGGCTTATCTTCCAAATACATGGTATTTCACAGAGAAATGAGGATAAAGGCATTTTTCTCATTTCTATTGAAACAGGGTATTAACAAGCAGGAGCAATGCTGATGAGAGCTCCTACTAGATGAAGACTTGTCATCATTCATGCTAGATTCAAGTCTATCTGTTGTATGGCAGAAGAAAGATGAATGGAAGGTCAAAAGTCTAAAGAATAACATGAATATGGTTTTTAAAGGACACAATTTAGAAAGTAACACAATTAAGAGACACCAGGTCCACATCTTCCTGTCAGTTCACTACAAATTGATTAAGCAACACTGATCACTAGGCATTTCTTCGGAACTAATGGGAGTCTGAGGTTAATAGTGCAAATTTGCACCCCAGACCACCAGTTCTTGCCAGCTTCTCATGCCATTGAAGTGCTCCAGACCAAGGCTCTCACTGTAGTTTGGATTAAAAAAAAAATATAGTCTAAATTTTTGAAAGCTGTATCAATAATGGAACAATAGTTATTCCTAAAGGGACGTAGATCTATTTCCTGAGACCCAACAATTCCCATCAATCCCACTGGAACTCTGCTCCTCAGCAGCTGATAAAGGCTCTGGCAAGTCTCACTGAACTCACACCCTCAATTTCATGACTTTGGTAGTCCAATTCAGACAGTAACAGAGAAGATAACTACATCTTCAGGCATTTCAGGCATCCTCAGTCTCCACGAATACTGCACTCCAATCAAAGCAGTGGGTCAAATTTGGCACTGCACTCATCTCCAGAAACTCTAGCGTTACACGCAACCCTTGCCGAAAAGGTCTTTTGCAAGGCTAAGCAAAATTGCATTGCTTCAGAGAAAGTAAAGAAAAAGTTCTAGTGCCCTGGTAAGTGTTGGAAAAGACCTCTCCCCTCATTAAACCTGGTGGCTTACATTTTAAACATCTCTCTGGAATACTGAATAATTTTGCAGTATCCTGCCTTGTTCAGCAGCAAAGATGACTACCTGCAGGACTAAGATGTATGGAAAAATATGTGTGAATCCACTGTTAGGGAAGGACAAATGTGATTCTGACCATCCCATGTGACAGGACGAAAGAAGCAAATCATTGTCATCTCTATGCACATTCGAGCCCTTACTCCCTCCAAAGGTTGAACATGGCATCCACAGCAGGATAGCCAGCCATTCCATGTCTGTATTGCTGGCTGAAGTGCCAGTCAGCTACAGAGTTCCCTGGCATTAAGGATTTGTGTTCAGGGGTGTCTGAATTCCAGATATTAGCTTAACCCTGACTAAACTGCCAGTCTGAGTCTCATCGTCACAGATGACAGCATTGGCTATGGTTCATTTCTTTAAGACTTCCTCTGAAGCTTCTCTGCTCCCCTCCCACCCCAGGTTTATTCCTGGCAGTGTATAGAAACCAGCAATTTCATGAGGTTGTTTTAAACACTAGTCCTTATATCTAAAAATCTCTCTCGTTAGCTTTGCTTAAACACATGGCACTCAAGTCCTAGGTGCTTTCTAAATGGCTATCAGTGGACTCTGCGCTTTAAGGGCAAATGTAAAAAGGAACAAACTGAACACATACATCACATACCTTTTAGGGCTGAGACATTAAAAAGCAGAAGCCTAATCTTTGGAATTTTTCAGTATAAATAACTGAGCTTGTTTACTCAACTCCAGAAAATGTCTTCCGCACTGTTCTCTGGCTCGTGCTCTGAGGAGAAAAACTTCTCAACTTTCTACACTATCATTTTCTCTGTTTTTAATTTATCAAAAGCAAATGTAACCTATTAATAAAAGTTATTCCAGTGTATTGATCTGTTTTAAAAACAATGAGAAATACAAGACACTGTGAGAGAACATCCTGCTTTCTTGAAAAATTAATTATTCGATACAATTCACCTTGTCCATAGCTGTTGCTTTTATTAATAATGACCTTCTTGACTGCTCCAGTTTGAATAAAAAAATCAAGACTGTGCAAGCACTGTGTAGCAACATCTGAAAAATAAGCAGAGATCAACATTCAGTAAAGTGCATTACATATGCCTCTTTATCCTTATTCAGTGGCTATAATTTCAATCCTTCAGAGCAGACAGAACAGGCTGCCACCACCTCTGTGTTATTTTGTTGCTAATTAATTAATTAATTACTGTTTAAGAGTGCAAAGTATGGTTTGAAGAGTTGATAGTATTTATTAAGTGTTAAGACATTCTCTAGGCGAATATAGAACGAGATGGAGAAACTTCTTTTGAACAGTTGTACATGTGTTCAGTTTAGCAGTAGAGCAGACACTTTAAAATACATGTGGTTACTTAAACATTTCTAGTTAATGCTGTTGCCATGCAGGATATCAGGGAAGGACACTTTATAAGCTGCAAGATACAGCCAATCAACTGCATGTACTTTGTACTTTACAGTCTCTCTCTTTATTGATTAATAAGATGCATAGGCCTTAACATACATTCTTACTTACAGCCAACATCAAATTAGGATGGAGAGCACCAAGAGAGATGACTTTTGTGGACACCTCTCCCATCACATAGTACAGTGTGAAGAATTACAGACAGCTGTACTCCCAGCTGAAGTGAGCTTCATGCAAATGTGATTTTTGGAGAACTGGATATTTCATTATGAAGTATGCATCTATTAGTAACTAACCTGGTAGAAAAAAGAACAAAAACTCTTAAAATATAAAAATAGAATTGGTCAGATTGGGTTTCCCTTCTGCTTACACGGTTAATATAAGGTAAACAGTAATATTATGGTGTCCAGCTTAATAAATGCACTTACATGCAAAGTCTTTATAAGATAAATGTGTGAGATGTTCTCAAATGCATCAGGTTCTTTAAAGCTTCCACTGATACTCTAAGATTTTGCTCTGGAAAATATGATGTGAAGTAGCAAGAGAAATAAGGGATGATTTCGGGCTTGCAATAATCCTGTAAATTCTTCTACTCATACTCCTGGAGAAAAACTTTGTTATTCAAAATATTGTGCCATGGCTTAGCATAAATGATAGACTTGTTACTTGTTCCTCACTTCACCTTTTTTTTTTTTTTTTTTTTTTGAATGAAATTCCAATTCTTCCCTTATTATTAGAAAGTGGGGTCAGGAATCTGAGGAAGCACTTGTACCCAGCAACTGAATTGGAATTAGGATTCTGTGCTTATGACTTCTTTTCTCTTCTCTCTATGCCTTTAGGGAAATCTCTACTTTATTTTCCCTATGCATAAAAGCCTACATATCTGCCAATTTTAATTAGATGGAGTACAACACCTTCTGGATTGTAAGTGCCAAGCATTATTATGATCTGTGACCTTCAGCTAATGAAGGAGTGCCCTGCTTTCACATAAAGCATGTTAGGTATTAGACCGTGATACTGTTTGAGCACACTGTCCTTCTGATACAAGCTGTGCATAACCTGCTGTGTTGGTAAATCCTTGCTCACACACCTGCACAACACTGTTGAAGTTTGCAAAGATACAGTGTTTGGTGCAAGTCAAGGGTGTGTGTGTTGTGATGTTTATATTCAGCTTATGCAAAGTCAAAGCCTTTTACAAAATGCACTGTGACAGATTTCAAAGTAAAGGAGCATGATAACCTCTCATTTAACATATCTCAAATTACAAGATCAAATGCAGATTCAGACATGTTGGAAGAGAAGTTCTGCTCTGCTGGTGAAAGTTAAAGAATTTAAATAATGTGCTCTGATATGGCCTTGGGACCTCTTGCAAGTTCCATGAAAAGCTACTAATTCTTCTTTATTTCTATCACTTTTTCAAAGTTAGATTTTTTTTTCCTTCTCCCCTAAAGCTTATAATGTGGTAAAGAAGCTGGCAGGAGCAGTTAAATCAGTGTAAATCCCCATGAGAAAGAGTCCATCACACATTTTGCATATCTCAGGGGTTCAAGGACAGTGGGCAGGAATATGATCTGGTTTACAATAATTTAAACTATGACTAATTTGAGTGAACTCACCGGCGTTCCTCCAGATGTCAGTTACAATAACAGAGAGCAGAGTGTGGCTCAGGAAGTGAAAAATAAAACAGAAGATCTGTGTCTTTCACCACTGATGCTGTGACGGAAACCTTCTCTGAAGCAGCAATGTGCTGGTGTTCCAACCATGCTGAATTCATTTACTTTGGCAGTTTCTTGACTGTTCCACTGTCTATTTGAAATGGAAACCAAGTCATGTTGCCTGCTCCTTCTCCCGGCATATGATTACACAATACATCTTCCATTTTTTTGCAATCAATCACTCCCAGTGCTATTTTCCCATTGTGCACCACATTACCTGGCTTTTGGAGAGGTTCCCATTTGAACATGAGTGTAAAGGAAAAACTTAAAAATAAGAGAAAGTGTATATGCATTTGCAAAGTGTGAAGAATGTCTAAGTTGTTCCATGCATTTGCTTGGTCACTTACTGACAGCTGATTTGGAACATATGCTTCTCAGACATTCAGTGTGCTTCTCAATTTTGGGTGTAAAAGCCAGAGATTTTACTGTCAGATATGCAAAGCTTGTTTTCAAAAAGTCAGGACCTGTCAGCTTTATAGACATCTCCTAGTTGGCTAGGCACAGCTCCTGTAATGTGGCTGTTCAATATCAGAGACAGATAAGCCACATGTTTCATATTCTCTGGATTCTATTCAAATTGTTTTGCAGTCAAATAGAGGAAAAACTACAATAAGGTAGATAAGTGACAACTCACATCTAATGAATTGTATGCAACACTTGTTAAAATGGATTTCAAATGGAAAGAAAATGCATTAGAAGAATGTTTTTATTGTTATAAAGGTAACTTAGTATAATTAAAATGTTTTCTCTCTTCTAAATTCAGAGCTCCCACATATTAGTGGATAGAGCATCCTTGGACAAGTTGTTTTAGGCTTAATGTAAAGATGTACAAACTGAGGTATTTATATTAAAAAAGAGTGTCCAAGACCAAACAGCAGGCCAGTGGAACAGCAAGGAATAAAGTTTGAGAGATGGAATAAAACTGAATAAGGCCATATTTAAAACAAAGAAAGGTCTCAGAGAAACAGGTGGCCACTGACTTCATCCAAATGCTGACAAAGTTTCTTTCCCTGTTGAGGCACAGCCCTGTGTGCCAATATCTAAGGAAAGGCACGAATTCTGTCAGCAATTGATTTACCTTGGGTTAGTGCTTCATCCATCTATAGAAAAGCTGCAGTAAAGCTACCTAATTGATCAACTAATTCCTCAGGAAAAGTGCTTCTGTCACCAAGAGTCTGTCATTCTCAAAGGGTTGGGATTTCCTCTCCTACTCCACTAAACAGCCCTTTTTTGTCTCTTAGATGGCTGGTGTGCCTCCCCACTGTCCATGCTGACATTTTGGTCCTTTCTTGACACAATTTTTGCTAGTGTCCCTCACCTGTCACCTTCTTCTTGTGCCTCTTTGTTGTCTGGACTCTAGTCACTGACTCAAGCTGCTGTTACTGTCTCCTCCTTCTTGACCTGTTTCGTTTGGTAGCAAAGAAACTGACCCTATGTTCAGCACCATTAGCTTTTCCCACATTTTTCTTGATCCCTCTATACCTTCACCTGTTTTGCTGATAAAGAATTGATGCCTTAAGGGAGGAGCGCTGCCTGATTTCAAGGATCTTGAGGACTGCCATTGTATGGAGGCACTGTTCAGTGCCTCAGGCAGGGGTGGTGGAGGATTCTTGCATCATTCATCTCTGTGTACAGTGGCCACAATCTGGCCTCTGGCTGCAGAACTGTCAAACCTTCATAAGCAACCACAAATTACTGAAGAGCTAATTTTTCTAAAGCTGGGCCCACATCCAACAACTCTCTTCTTTGACAGTTAAAATTGCAGAGATTGCACATGCACACCTATTCTAACCATGGCCATAAAAGGTGCCTCATACAGAACAAGTAAGATAATTTTTCTGGAGAAGACTACAAATGCTATTTGTACAAATGTTAGACTTAAAAGGAGCAATATAGAGACAACCGACACATGCATAGGGCTCCTCAGGCTTAGAAGAAAAGAGCTGCAGTTTTGTTGTCTGACTTCCTGAAAATGAAGGGACAGAGCCTGGGGAAATGTAACTTGGGATAGTGTTGCAATGGTGAGACCTATATTATCACACTTCCCAGAAGAGCCAGTTTTACGTCTTACTGCAGTGTTAAACCAGGTGAGCAAGTCAAATTAATAAGATGAGAACTTTAAATGGAAAATTAACCAACCAAGGGGAGGAATTATTTGAAAATGTGTTTGTGGTTAATCCCTTCTGTGCTATTATCAGGGAAGACTGCCACAGCTGCAGGGTATGTACATCTCAACCCGCTGACATGCTTAACTGGAAGTGAAAAAGCAAGGGGCGAAACATCGACTGAACTGGCATCTAAATTGCACCTTATTAAACAGAAAGGTGACATTTGGAGCATATGAGTTGGGACTTGCTTTTTCAGCATCTGAACATTCATTTGTAAAACTGGTTCTCTTGTTATTGTGTCAAAATCAGAGATTCCCAGCCAGGTAGTTGACAGGTTAGACAAAGAGTCCTGTTCAGTAATAAAACAGTCATTCAGGTGTTCTCTAGTTTTCCCTCCAGCATTTGCACAAAATATATGAAGTATGCTCGGGCCTGATACACTCTTTCCCTTATCTACAATTTGATAATTATTGCTCCAGAAGTGGAGAAGAGATGTTTGAACTAGCACTAGAGTATGTGAAAATAAGAGGGTCAATAATATTTTGGCTCTCAGGAAGGCTGGTGACATGTTCATTTTATCCATATGATTTGTTGCATTAAATTAAATTAAATGAGTGTTGCCCATACTGGTGTCTAGAATAGTGTGGCACAGCTCAAGTGTGAGTTCACACTCTGTGGTTACTTGACAACTGCAAAACAGTCCATCGCTAAAGATGCAAAATGCACTGTTTATCAAACCATTGATGTGATCTCACACTTTGGGGAAGCTTACTATCCTCCCCTGCTTTCATCCAAATGTTTATTTTTAGACATTAGCAAATAGTTCACTCCTTTCTCCTCACCTTTTGGATGACTATGCATCCCTTACAGGCTTAGAATGATTCCTTCTTTCCTCTGTCTCACTCTCTCTTATCCACAGCCCTACAGTGGCCCTAAAATTATGCCATTAATATTCAGCCAAGTAAGACCTACACTGACTACTAAGACCACAAAAAAACCTCAGCCAGAGCAAATAATCACAATGTAGTAACCAGGAATTAAAAACTGCAAGCTTTTTAGTTTCTGCAGTGACCTGTCCTCATCAGTCCAATATATGGACAAGAGCCTGGCCACATAACTTCTGTGCAGATACAAGACTGTAGACACTGAAAGTAAAGCAACTCACTGCGAAGACCTTTGTATCTCATGTGTTTTGAATTTCATTGCTTTTGGTGTTTGTTACTCTGCTGAAGATGCAGTTCTGCAAAAAAAGGACTGCTTACTGACACAGCAAGAGGACAGGCAGCCTACCAGTAATACAGTAGGTACCAAAAGGTGACTTTATAATACTGTCGCATTCTTCTAAGAAATGTTGATTATGATGCTTTAGAAAGCGCTCTTTGATTACGACACTACCCAATGATTTTTTTTACCTGATACCACTTCTGTCTAAAAAAAAAGTCTGGTATTTGTTGTGAAAAAGCTACTCCTAATGGCACTTCCTACATACAATTTGAAGTGGAAATAGGAAGAAATTGCTCACTTGTTCTTTCAAAACCTGTAGTTATGTTGCATTTATATTTGCAACCCTATCAGCTCAGGTAGCAAGAAACAACTCTCCTTGCAACACAATATCTGCAGGGGAATACTTACCTGTATTTGATGATCACAGGGTTGGGAATGCCAACACTTACTCTCTCAAATGCCAAAACTCCTTAACTGTCAGCAAAACAAATAAAATAAATCATACATGTTGTACTGAAGAAGTGGTATGTAAGGGAGAAACGGATATAGTGATTAGAGTTCATACTGGAAACAATGGTAAATCTGGATGGGTGACGAACAGGATTTGTGAAAACATTTCTAAAGTAATCTTTATTACATCCATTCCCTAGCATACAAGGCCAGCTAGCCAAGAGGAAAAATGGGGACTCAATAAACAGTGTAGAAGAGACAGGAAAATACCTTGACATAATACTAGAGAATTTTTGGTGCTCCATCTAACCAAAGTAAAGTGAGACCTGCATCTGACATAATTGGCAAAATTGGGAACTATGTAACCAGCAGCTGGGAGAACACCGAGATATAGTGAACAAAGACATTTGTTAGGTACTAACGGGGCTGCCATAATTTAAGAGGCAGTAATAAAAGTTCATGCAGAAGGTACAAAAGCCCAGGGGAAGGAGCAGTCGATCAAGTACTACAGTATAGTAGCCACCAATATGTCTTATGCAAGTCCACATCACAGTGTACAAAGGACAAGCTGCAATAATTTTAACATAAATGAGTCTAAAGAATCTAAAGAATTTAATGAAGCCCTAGACAAGTCACAAAGCAAAAATTTACGAAAGTAAATGGTGATGGATGAAAAATCTAAGACAGAAACAGAAATTTTCCACATTGCAAAACACCAAGCAATGGGATGTATCAAGGATTTAATTTGATGAATTTAGTAAGGATTTACTTTGCATTTCTGCGAACACAAAAAATTGTAAAGAATCCTAGGGCCTGTTTAGATGCCCAATTAAACATTAGGCTAGAAAACACAATCATACAGACATTTGGTAGGAAATTTTGAGTACTTAGTAATGGTTTAAACCCTGTGTAACTATTGCTGATCTTTGACCAAAATGAAACAAGCCAGCTCTGAAGAATTCTAAACTGGCATCAATCTAACCCACAGTTATCATAACCACTCCCCCCTTGCCCCCTGCAACTCTCCTCCATAAAAGTGTTGGTACGCAATTAGAGACTAGTTATGACCAAGCTGAAACATCAGAACCTAGTTATATTTCCATAACTTGCAGCTAAAAAATATACAATTATTTAAATACTTAAATTGCTCCCCAAAATAATAGTTACCCAAAGATAAATAATACCATCATTGACAACATACTGTATACCTTTTTCAAGGACATTTATCACATATTTTAGGAATTAAATGCCTCTGTGTTTTTAAATATTTTTTCCACATTGGGCTATAAGACAAAACTTTTTATGGGCATAAACCATAGCTTTGAAGTAAAATTAATTTATTAATGAAATTCAGGTATGGTTTATTATTGCAGCTGAAATGTCTGCCTAAAGGAAAATTAATATATTAAATATTTTTTCCATAGAATAGTCTCCATAAACTAGAATTGTTTGAAATAAGCCTGATCCTAAGGAGATGTGAAGGAGATGTTATTTTTAACATGAGAAGCAAATCATAGCTTCCAGTGTTTGACTTCCCAAATCCCTTTAAGTTTCTCATTTAGTTTCAGACTGCTCTGTTTACTAGATCTTTTTCTCTAGTAAAGTTGTATTTTATATATTTGGTGGGTTTGTGACATGACTTTTTGATCTTTCTTAATTCCAGTCCAAATCAGTGAGGCATTCTGGCAACCTGAAAGTGAATTTAAATGATCCTTGCCTTCATTTATAGGAGTATTGTAAATAAATATTTATGCCTCGATAAAACAAGGCACTTAAATAAATGTATAATTTAATCACATCCCTATTTCCTGAAATATAAACTCTTAACTACATGGAAAGGATCTGAGACTGTTTTCCCAACTCGCTTTTACCTTCTTCTTTTCTTACTTTGAAATTTACATACGTACTGGAAAAGATTCACTAAGGAGTTCAAGACGTGGACTTCACAGAGTGACAGCATACTGCTGCTATGGCCACCTTGGAGAGACAAGCCTACTGCATTTGCACAGCTCCAAACAGAGATGGGAGGAGATTACTGAAGATAATGGCACAGCTCCCCAGGCTGCAAAGTTCCAACCAAGCCCTGGGCCTGAATTTAGCTGCATACAGAAGTACCTGAGTTTTTCTCCACTGGTTGTCTATTGTCAAGGTTGAGTTACAAGCCCATTTCCTCTCTGCAGCATTAGCTCATGGGTTTCCTTTTATGTTTGTGGTGCCTTGCTAGGGAGCACCTGTCTGTGCCGCTTTCCTCATTTCCTTTAAAATGAGATTAATAGATAGCAGCCTGCATCTGAGGTGCGCTGCAGGACGTTCTTCTTTGTACAATGCTTAGATCTTGCAAAAGCCTGATTTAATGCCGTCAGACCCAACAGAACCCATTCCCACTAACATTTGGGGTGTCTCGGAGCATATGACAGAAAAAGTCCTGCTCTCAGCCCCACCAGGGCCAACTAGTTAAGAGCAGGAAACAAGAGGATTAGTTTGTTGTATGAGCTTCCACTTCCATTTCCAGAACTCATGGGAGTGTGATCTGGCCAAATGTTTCTTTAAGAAAAATCTGGTGCTCCAGGGTTCCAAAATTTAACAAAAAATGTGACAATTTCCAGTGTGATAAAACACTCAAATCTCTGACAGTAGTTTAGTCATGTCCAGTTTTTGGTACCTTCCAACACAGATGCCTTAGGTCTGTATCTGATCTAATACAGTATTTGGAGGCTACAATACGCTGGCAAAGAAGCAATTTTCTACTAAGATTGATGCCAGACTATCAAATATTTAGATTATTCATCATTTTAGAAGTATACAACAGTACATATGCATCTGCTGTCAGAACTAAAGCAGAAGTTGTACAAAGCACAATAGTTTTGAAAATATGTTGCCTGCTATTAAGAAAAAGAATAACCCTACACCATTTCAGAGACCTTTTTTCTACAAACATTGAAAAAAAATTCTGGAAGAATCGCCAAGTTTACAAATATGCACACACATTCCACATATGGATATGCTTTAGTAATCATCTTTACAAACCTTTTAGGCTACACATGGCTCTAATAAATAACCCATTCACAAACAATATATTATCATCTAAAAAAAAAAGGAAAAAAACCTAAACCCTTTTCATATACAGCCCAACAGTTCTAGTGTTCACTTTCAACTCCCAGCTCCATGATCAATCATTACGTCAGTGCTCATTTTTCATGGTTGGGTGTTGAACAATAAATGGAAAAGAAAATGACTGAAAAAAATTAATATTGTCTCTGACAATGAGCGAAGCTCAAGAAAGAGCTCACAGGCGACAGCTGAGGACAGTCTGCCCTCTGTAAGTTGCAAATGTAATAAAATCTGAACTTTTTTCCTCCTTTCTTTTTGAACAGAGTTCACATGGGCCAAACTGCATGACGGGAAGGCTCACATGTCAGTCCCTTTGTGTAAATAGTAAACAGCTGCAGTTAAATGTTTTACCCCTTAAAGGACAATACTTATTAGCTCAAGGTTAAGAGCCTTGCAGAAGGTCAGCCTAGCTACTGCAGAGCTGTGAAATATCATCCTTTGGCTATCTGCTGACATACAGTCTAGGGCTGAGTTATGCGATATGGGCAATGCAAGCCTCACCACTCAGTTGTGTTCCACAATCCCCGAATTATTGGGGCAGTATCTGCTTCTGAGAGGTAAGACCCTTTCTCAGCCTTGATCCCATGAGTTTTCTTTACTCCTGAGCCTCATTAGATTCAGTCACTTCTATGCCAAATGTATGCTTCTTGTGTCCGCGCGGGCCAGGCTAAGAACTTTTGACTATGCAGAGTGTTTTGTGCAGGGGTGGATGCAGAGCAGGAGGAGTGGCAGGAAAGTCCAGGAGAAAATATGATCCAGTGGCTAAAGGTATTCTCTGCCTGTGTGTGAGATCCTGCATATCAATCCATAGATAGGCAGGTCTCATAATAGGGAAAGACAGTAGTGCTAATGGTAGCTGGGTAATTTTGCCTTTCTGGATGCTTTTTTTGAAACTTGGGTGCCCTTATGGGAGGGACTGACAAAGCCTTTCCATACTGTGGATGTGGAGCTGAAGCAGGAGACACTTGGCAGTGTGGTGCTGGGACAGAGAGAGGTAAGGGTTGTAGGAGAGCAAGCGCTGAGGACCAGTTGTCTGATCTGGGAGGTAATTGCATGATCTTGACTGTGCTGTCTGCATTTCCCCCAGTGTGATGATGCACATGGTAGAGAAAGAGTGATAACTCATTCCTTCACCTTTCCCCATTTAAATCTGTGCCTGATATGTCTAGCCACAGTGCAATATATTATATTTACTCATGGACTGTGTTAATACTCCTTCTTCTACTAAATGGTGCATTAAAATAGTAGGAATGCATGATCTGGCTAATCTTTTTTCCTCATTGTTATTTTTTTCTTACTTTTAATGAGGATTCAAATCTTACTTCTCAGAGTTAGCAAGAATATTCACCTTTTTCTTTGTCACGTGGGACTCAAACTTCTCATCTGGGTCTAAACATGCCCAATTTTTATTTTCTTCTAGTACCAACACATCAGCCATCCAGCTTATCCCGAGATATGGAAGAGGTATTTACCTTGGCAAGTAAATAATTCTGAGCCTGATTGATGCCAGACCCTAGGCAGTACTGATTATTTCTCTTTTTGGTGGTATGCAGAAGTCTTTCATCAAAATCAAGGCACAGGGCATTCGAATCCTGATATTTTTTAGCTGAATGTGATCACACTTATGCTTCTGGTACACTGAGCAGCTTTTGTCACAAACAAAATGTTTTGTGCAGCTCTATTTTCAGTCTGTATCATTATTTATCTAGTGCCTAACATCAGAGTACACGACCTATGAAGGTCAGTACACTTAAGGTACAGAGATCATTCTGTCTTTCTACATCTTGTTGTAAACTACTCCAGTACTCATTTCATGTACAAATGCTATTTGTTTGATTGATGAAATATACCTCTGAAAGCAGAAAACATAAACAATGAAAATAATCAACTAATAAAATCTTTAAAAAAGCATCTCCATCATAAGTTTTGCTTTTTCAGACTGGACTGTACAACACTATTTCACAGACAGAAGAGAAAGTAAAAAGGTGTCTGAGTTGCCAAGAGGTTTCACTTCCCTTGGACTGACACCATTCTTATGCCACTTTTTGAAGAACATCTTGGGTTTAGACTGGGGTCCTGAGTGCTGCAGCTGAACTCATCTTTCTCCCAACAAAAAGTAGTGTCTAATGTAAACTGACTTCTTGAAAGTGTCTCAAAACACAAAGGATGAATTTTTGTTAATGAATGAGTAGTACTGACCCCTTGCATAAGTTTGACAGGAAGGACAAAGGACCTCCCTACTGGCAGCAGTTACAGCAGGTTCTCCTTTTCCTCCACAAAAAGAGGTTTTAAGGGTCTGGTCTCAAGTCCTGATTTTCATAAGTGGCATTGCAATAACTGTAGATAGTCTCCTATTAACGGTCCCTTGCGGACCCCAGCAAACCCAGGAGCACAAAGCGCTGTAGCACTTAACTGGAGTAGGGCTAGAAAGGAGTGGGACCCTCTGCTTTTTGTCTGCAGTGCCTGAGCTCACCGCAGTTTGGAGACATAGGATGACACACTCCCCGCAGCTAACAGCACCAAGCAGGTGTGGGCAGCCACGTGTCGTACTAGCCCACATTTCCAAGTGATCTTCACTAGCAGTCCCCTGCACAACATATTGCATTAATCCTTTCTGGAGGTCACAAAACCATGGCTAAGTGGGCTGCAGCGCAGATCCAAGAGAAACAGTTGCAAATGCCTAGCCAGACCCAGATGGAAAAATGTGCTTTTCATGTAGCCAGTTCAGAAGGCTGAATAATTTATTAGTGCATCACATGCTATTTTTCAAAACTATGCCACTTTGAAGGAAATCATATATTTCAAATTATAAGCAGGTCCTGCTAACAAAATGGATCACAAATGCCAAAGCAGACAAACTGCTGTGTGTCCGCCAATTCCATGCCAAGTGACTTTGATTACATCACTGACAATGGAGATCTTAGAGAGAAACAAGCACATCACAGAAATGAAACAATTACTGTTGCTTACTTCAAGCACAACTTGCTGCGCTCAAACCTTGATCCAAAGGCCAAAGTACCTTCACCCAGCCTCTCAGTAACAGGCTATCAAAGGCTTCATCGTGGATTAATTCCAGTGGCTTTTCTGGAGCGGAGCGAGGCTGACAAATGAAATACAGTTTGCCTGTCTCAGTGTGGGTATTGTTTTCTGCACAGTAATGCAGTACAGGTGTTGCAGGCCAGGAAGGAGATGCACTGGCAGAAGTGTGATAAGGGAACTCATGAAGGAAACTGTGCCACAGAAAGTTGGAGAGAGGAGGTGAGGCAAAGGGCTGCCTTGGCCCCTGAGGGTGCTGCTGGGCCCTTGGCATTCCCCCAAGACTCACAGCATATCTCTAGGTACCATATGGTTTGAGGATGAACTTCCTGTACTTCTAAGGGGTGGAAGAGAAGGAGGAAGTGTCTATGAATGGAGAGAATAATTGCTTCCCTCTTCCGCTCCTTCTCCCCCTGTTGATGCCCCGAGCATCAACTTTACACCACCATAAGAACGAGGTGAGGTCTGATCTGTAAGGAGGCATTTGTAGATAAAACCTTGACTGAAATGCACGGGAGAGCAGAGAGGAAGAAAGAAGACCGGATAGCACCCTAGAAGCACATGGTGTATCTTTCAACAGCTACAGCCTTACTGGCATTTCATGGGAAAATGGAGAGCGAGTTCAGAGGGCCACAGATCATTAGAATCAGTTTTTTTCTGGTTTCAAGAAGCATCTGTCCTATGTTTGCACCACAGTGGTTTTGTAGTCATGCAGGAGTCTGTGCTTTTGTGGCTGTAAAAGCAATGACAGATTTGTTACTATCCACAGACCAGACTGCCTTATCATAGAGCTTTTATTGCACAGAACCATCTCAGAAAATCTGTCATTCCTCACCAAAAAGTATTACAGTACATCATAAGCATCATTTGCAATTGAAGTACAATGAGAAAAATGGAAACAATTTTGTTGTGATGCAGCACATTTCTCAGAATACAAAAAAAGTCTCTGTCATTTCTATTAAGTTAATTAGAATTCAATTAAATTATCAGTAGTCAGGATAGGGCACTGAATCAAAAAAAAAAAAAAAAGAAGATGAAAGGGCTTGAAGTCTGCACTAGACTATGAAAACTCCACCTAGAGGTAGATTTTCACACACATCTGTCAAAATAAGCAGCACAATATAGGCTAATTTGTGGCAGTGGCATGGGTAACAAAGCCCCTCAGTAAGTGCACAGGTTGATACATTGCTCCCTACCCTCATTATACCCACAGTCTCCAGATTACTTATGTGACTCCAGACAATATTTTTTCATTAGCAATCTGGATATGGTTACACAGAGAGCTTTAGCCACGTGCTAATGAAAAACAAAGAAACCCTGCTGGTGGCCAAAGTAAACTGGTTCTCAGGAAATTAGAAATTATATGCAGTACTGTCTGTGTCACATGCTTGTCTAACTTCTCCAAAGAAACTTCTTATTGACAAGCACAGGTGTAGTTCTCTCTTGTGTTGTCCTTTTTTTTTTTGATACCAGGGTCAGAATCATACTCAGGAGTATGATTAATCTCTAGCCTGGGCGGAACTGGAAGGATTTGGCCCTTATTCTAGGATAAACATCCCTATTTGAAGTGAAGATCATTCATTCCTTTATTTCTGCAGGTTACCTGAAATGTGGAATGATAATTTTAAAATCCTATCTCAATGAATACATTTAATCAAGTTACCTTACACTTTAAACTAATAAAAATATCTTTATCAAATAGTACCTTGTAAAAAAGGTTATATCATTTTACATAATTTGATACAGAATTAGCAATTCAATCTCAAAGTTTGAACACATCTTTTCATGAAAGTTGCAGTAGGATAGCTGAGCTGTCTTGGTGTGCTTGCAATGTCAGTGGAAGTGATCTTTTTGGGTCAGATTTTTAGAGCTGTTCAAATGCTTAATTTCTAATGAAACCAACCTTTAAAAAGCTGACCCACTTCTTTCCAAATTAAGGTGGGAAATAAAAGAGAAGCCGATTTGGGGTGTTTAAATGTCAACTGAATCATGGTAATGTAGACTATAGATCTTTTCTTCTTCTCTTCAACTGCTCTACTTCAGCATTCTACCCTGGATGACCACCTTAGCCTTTGGGCTGCTCCCCTCTTTTTCTGAGCAGGATTACCTGCTGCAGCTTTCACCAGTGTGTTCCGTTGCACTCACACCATTTGTGTCCCCCTCCAATTAAAAAGCTGGTTTGGGAATTTACATTAGCAAAGGTGTGACTCCAAGCGTTCTGTGTGGCATACCTATTTATACATGTCCCAGTTAGTCTTTTGCTTTGCTTTTATGTTAATGTAAGTCAGAGGATTTCTTTGAAGACCCACCAGAGTCAGTCAAGAGTAAGAAAAATTAAGCTTTTCATCTATACATGGTAAAACCCAGGTTTTATATCAGACCAGGAAAAACAGACTCATAGGAAAGACAGTGCAGTAAATCCACACCACATTTTCAGTTTTAGTTTTGATTTTCCTTTTTTTTTTTTTTTTCTTATTTCAGCTCCTCTAAGAGCCATACCAAACCCCTTCCATTGACACCTGTGGAACTTATTGCAGAAACCAAAGTAAATCTACAGCCCACAAGGACAATTATAATCTGAAGGGCATTTTCCAGCATACCGCAATTAAAATATGAGTGAACTGTGAAGTTCCAAACTGATCAAAGAAATTCCTCTTCTTACTTTATTTTCTAAATATTTCTGTGCAAATAATTTTATGACAAGGAAGCATTTCTAAGCTAGATGCACATAAGCATTAGGCACAAGGAATTAAAAAATTAACACTGTCATATCCTGACAAAATATAGCTGATTTCTAGATTGATTTGCTATGTATTTTTCTTTCTCCTCACTTTCTTTGTCCTCCTGTTTGCCTCAATATTTGGTTGACTGAACATAAAGGATTTTATAGAATCATTAGATATGTCACAGATTCACTGTATTATTGGCAAAAGCCATATTGAAAAGGACTTTGAAAAATAACTTCTTTCCAGTGGATTCAGCTTTCCAGATTCCAAATGTTCACATCTCTATTTACTGTTACTTTAAATAGCTTCATTTTTGTGGATGGCTGATGAGCTTCCCAGATGGAATATTAAACTTTATGTAGCTCTTGAGGTGCTCCTTTTGCTCCTTATGAAGAATAAAGGAAGAAAAATAGCTCTCAACTGGTAGGATTTTATGAAAAATAACTGTTCAGAAAATGGAAATATTTTCAGACAAAATGACCAGCTGAAGATTGTTGGCTGTAAAATATTTGATTTGCTTTGATGAAAGTTTTTAACTAAAGATCAGACTATTTCTGTGCACAAAGGAAAGCAGCAACATGACAGTACCTGATGGATTAAATGAGTGCACAGTACACTCTGTTGTTTCTCTGCTTTTTCTTACATCACTTAAAGCACAGCTGCTGCATGCCTAAGAATTGTGAGGAACATGTTCTACCCTTGCAAACATATTATTTTCATTCTTAAACAGCAAGGAAAAAAAAAAAGTCATGTTTCTCCTCTATTCAGACAGCTTTTGACTAAAGAGGTAGAAAAATAATTTGTCATTGCAGCTTTGGCTACGAACCAAGCATTGAAGAAAATGGAAACACTCCCATAAGTCCATTCTGTGATTCCGCCCCCTCATTATAAGGGCCTTCCTTTTACAAATTGAGTTTTTGGGTAGATTTTCTTTGGAGCATTCTAAAGATTTCCTTAAAGAAAAAACTTATAATTCCTAAAGAAAAACTGGATGTGAGAAGTAAAGAACTATACCAAGGTGGAGTGTTTGTCTTTTAGTTCAGATTGAGCAACTAAGTCAGAAAGATGTCATCTGGATAAAAGATGTGTTTCAGAGTCATGGTTAAGGGGCTTGCTCAAAAGACCACTGAAGTGAAAAAGACCCCAAATAACTCTTAGTGTCTTTCATGCATTTTGGAACAGGACACAAGCATGAGGAAAAAACACGAGGGTTGCAGACTAATCTTCTGTTCACATTTGGGATTAAACTCTGCTCCATATGAGACTGCTAAGGTCCATAATAAATAGTTTGAGGCTACCACAAAGATGGAAGAGCAAGGGAGATTAAGGACACTCATTTTTATTTCATTTGTTCATAGCATAGTCTGCAAGACAACAACAGAAAGGGGAAACAACTTTGTATTTATTATTATGGCTGAGCGGCATGTAATAAATTATGAAAGAAAAAAAGGCTGAGGGATAATTGACTGAAAAAACAAATGTCAGTTAAAGTAAACACAGCAGTTTCCACTGAACCTATTTGTAAAAATGTCAAAGGAGTTGAGTTGTTTTCCTTCACAATATTTGTGCTGGTATAAAGGGACTGTGGTTTAATTAAATTTCCCCACAGAGACTACGTATTCCACTAGATGTCACTTTGAGACTTTGCTAAGATGAAGGACAGCATCTTGATGAACGGATGCAGCATCCCCTACTGCAAAGAGGATGAGCTGAGAGCTGTCTTGCAGCAGGAGCCCCTAGTCAGGATCTAATACTGGGGTATATTAAACACAATGAGGCTGCTTACAGATACATAACCACCTGTCAAGAGAAGAGCTGCCATCTAGACATGTGTACTAGCAAAGATTATCCAGCCGCTAGAAACTTTTTGACTACTCTCAAGGGAAGGAGTGAGGAGACCACTGTCTTTGCCAACAATCCATCCTGTCCTTCCTGCAGTGACAGAGTGGGAACAGGGTCAGCCATTGTAAGAAGGGGAATGGCTCTTGTGTAGCCACAGGAGATTTGATGGAGCCAAGCAAAGTGCTGATCCAGCAACTGCTCCAAACATCTCTCATCGCTCAGCAACAGGAACAAGGTACTAGTCCTGATGTGGGCATTTTTTTCCCAGAGCACCTTGCAGGCAATACAAAGCAAATTAAAACCATCTTCAAAAAAGGGAAGTAGATGACTTGAACCTTGTTTTGGAGCTGTCCTATTCTTTTGGCAATCAATCATTTATTTAATACAGCAAACAAAGGATGTCAAGGTTTCTCTAAATATCATATGCTGAATATTGAATAACAATAGGGAAAGTAAAATATAGCATACCTTTTAAAGGCAGGTGAAAAGTGAATGACATGTCCCTGTTCCCTGTAAGGCAATAAAAGAGTCATCACAGTGGCAGAATGCTGCCTGAATGCTGCCTTTTTATCCCAGTCTAAAGAGGCTTAATATTAATCAAAGAAAGTGAGAGCAAACCTAGACAAAACCCAGTTCATACCCTTTAACAATGCTGGCACACAGATGTGTCTGCATGGAGCAGGACATTGTGTTTGCACCTACACTCAGCTGTGATAATCACGCAGAATAGGCTGCTGGGACACAAAGATCCAGGAAATGTTAAGGAAAGGAAAAAAAAAGAAAAAGGCAAAAAGCACAAAGAAATATGTCTGCACATTAAATACACTCTACAACATCTACTGCCAAGGGTGCCTGTCCAAAGCTCCAGCAAGCTGCATACTGTTTGTGTTGTCAACAAGCAGCAGCTTTTGTACCTATGCACGTTTGTTTACTAAATATATGAAAACAATAGAGCTCAATTAAAAGTAGATTAGCCACACATGTACCAAAGGAATGTGTACTTAACCGAGTATGGTAAATCTGGCTCCTATTCAATCCCCTGGAGAAGCTGCTCTGGCATGTCTGCTGAGGCCTTACTGGTATCCCATCTAGGCACAGTGGTGGTTATGGCTCCTCGAGAATATATTAAATGGATTGTATAATAACCATTGGGCAGATGCTGGAATAGCAGAAGTTTGATTCAAAGGCACAGATGGGGTGGCAGATTATCCTGGGAAGGCAACCATGAGTTGATGGATTCATTTCCATTATTGCTTGGCAACACACGGCATGCGTCACCAGACAGGCTGGAAAACCCCTTACAAGGAACCAAAATGAACGCTTGCACCAGGGAGATGATTTATAAAGGAATACTGTCAGCTGTGCAAGCCTATGGATAGAATGGCTGAGGGAGTTTCTACTTCTGACTTTATTAATAATAAGAAGAGAGGGTGCAAAAAAGCAAACCAGCAGGCTATGAAAGCATATCTGAAAAAATATAGAATCAAATACATCTCCTGTCAAAGCCTTCAGGTCCTCAGTAACTGAGTCCTTCAAAGCAATAATCTGAATTAGAGCTGTGTCCAACCCAGTCCCTTTGATCTAAGCAATTTCTTCAACCAGAATATTTTAAATTAAAGATTTTCAAATAAATTTAAGCTTTATGCTGACTTTGGTCAAAATCTTTCAGTAGCTGTTTATGGAAGTCTGATTTAGGATTAGCAGCTACTAGTTTGAGATAGATAAAAACTACTTCAGAGATTTTTTTTCCCCCAGTTTCTATTGTGAAGGGCTCAGAGAAGAGTTATATTCCATTTCTTTTTTTAAAAAATTCAAACATATGAAAGAGTGATTTTAGACTTATTTTACTCATCAACCCACAACTTTTATTACTTAGAAATATATGATTGGGATCATAATTTCAGTGATACATTGATATAAAAATTACAGAAACTGTATATGAGTTAGATAATAATCTCATAACAGGTTTTGGCTTTTTTTTTTTTTTTTACAGAAAGAAAGATTTCTTGAGGAAATGGTTTCACATGGGAAAACATTTTATCAGCCATAATTACTTGCTTTGTTGTTTCTACTGGTGAGCACAGCCTCCTAAATGACCATGAGGCCACAGATTTGTGTAGCACTGCAGAAGTATTTCTAGTATGTGACAGCTGCTTTGTTGGGGAACCAGTCCCTTTTCTTGACAATATTAAAACACATATCTGCAACACTGTATTCGAAGCACTCTACACAGAATTAACTAACCAGTTTAGCAGCTCTACCACAATGGTTTTTGTTTGCCCACCCAATTAATGCAGATGAGTCAAGGAGAGGCCAGGGGATACACCCCAAAAGAACAATTCAGTGGTAGTTAGATGTACAATCAGAAACTCATACTCATGGTATCCTTTTCTAATGACAAATATGAATTACGTTTTCTTATTGATGTAATATAACTGAACTCTAATATTCTAACTTAACTAAGCTTCAATGAACTCCAATAATTATCCAATATTTTTTCTAATAAAAGTTAATCTGACTCTGTCATTACCTTTGGTAAAAGTCCTGTAGGCTCTAAATAGAAAGAAATAAAATAATATAAAAACCAACAACCAAAAAACCAACCAAACCACAAACCCAACCTTTCAAAGAAATGCTCAGTTATCCCATCAATATAGTTTCAGAAATACTTTCATCCTCAAAAATTGCATTGCTTTGGTTAGCATTTCTATAATATGGCAAGAAAATTCCATGAAGGAAATCCAGGCTCCATTTAAATCAATGGAAATTTACAGGCTTCAGTGGAGTCCGGATTTTACCATACTAGGTTTTGGAATGACATCTCTAGGCATGTATTAAATTTGCATTATGGATTGTTGGATCCACATCCTGTACCTTCTATAGTATTTACTTTCCTACAAAACACACAGTTTCTTTGGCTTTTGGCACAAAAAGTAGATACAATATTTTGAGGTGTAGGGTGTGTGGGAAATACAGCATGTTTGTTTAGGAAGTTATACAAACATTTTCCTGTTTTCAGATTAGAAATAATTCCATTAATTTGATAGGACTGGCTATGTATATGGATAGAGATGGTGAAATTAGAACCATTATGAACTGAAGTAAAATGTTTCTTTGTAGATTGGTGGTTTTAGAGAAGCAATGAATGTATCTTTTGTGTTATACTTTGTGTTCTCCGTTACCGAGTTTTTTAATCTGTCTTATGTCTGATTGGTGGAGAAAGAAGGATTTTTCATGTATACCTCTACACACACACAGAAGCAGATCACGTAGATCTATTTAATTTGCAAACACACATACAGTACTTCAGAATAACAGTGATCTGATTGGCAGGATTAATAGAAAATAATTGTAAAGACAATAGACTATATTTTAAAATGGCAAACACACTGATCTTTGACAGACTAATTTAGTTTATAATTCTAGAAATTATTATATTATCCACTACCAAAAATCCTGTTAAGTAAACAGAGATCCCTTTTGGAGACTCTGGAGGCAAACTATATTCCAAAGTGTTTTCAGATTAAAAAAATCAATCCATTTTACTAGTTTATTCAGTCACTTCCACTGGGAAGAAAAATACCCATCAGACAACAGTATTACACTCTCTTCAGTATCCAAGGAACACCTCATCTACACTCATGCCAGCATATGAAATTACATCTTTCACTCACACTGAATGATAGTCAAAAGGCCATTCTGCAGGCCTGATTTTGGGAGACGTACCCTCTCCAAGATTTTTAGATATTTCATTTCCTGCATGTTAACATTTTCTCAGAGCTCTTTCACTTCATTCATTTTTGTTTAGCCATACACACATTTTAAAACTTGATTTGACTTGATTTGAGCACTTTGGGGTCTGTCTGCTGACAGAAAGACATTCTAGTGGTTGCAATGCAGTTTCAGTCTAATTTAGATATAGATAAATGTACTCCAGTCATACATCCACTCTGCCATTGACCTACCAGGATTCATGTTAGATGCTTAGCTCAATCCCAATGATTTTCTTTCAGCTTAATATATGTGGGAAGTGGTTATATGAGACCATTACATTGGTTTAAATGCAAAAAGTTAGTGTAAATTGTAAAATGCTAACAGGTCTTTGGAAGTTTGTGTTGCAAATAGGTATGTTGCTTTTGTCCTCCAGACGTTTGTAAACAGCTCCATCTTCAGGCATCATTCCTTATGCTAGAAAAAGAAAAAGGCAACAATTGTATCATAGCACAAACTTCACTGAAACGAATACTGTAGTTACTTTTATTATGTATAAATACATCTGCTGGTTTCCTAAACATGATAATAAATTTATAAAGTACAGGTACACAATATATGCATTTTTTTTCACAAGTACTTATAAAATGTTTGATTCTAGAAGTGAAGAAATCAATGAAACATTAAATGTATGTTACCTGACAAGAAACTTGATTTTTTTACCAATATAATATTTATGTATGATTTCTAATAGTGCTCAAAGTTTTCAATCCGAGTTCTTTATTTTCCCATATTTTATGACTATGTGTGGGCATACTGATTAGATTTTGTTATCATGCCATATTCATAACTGACCTGTTTCCATGAATCATGCCAGAAAAGCTGTTATGTGCAGCTACAGATGTCAATCTTTTATTGCCTTCTGCAAATCCAAGTTTATCCCCACAAGGGGGAATTTTGAAAGCTAGTTCAATGTAACCAGAAAACAGTATGCTTGTATAGGATTTCTTTTTTTCATCATGGCCACTGTGCAACATCTACACCCTTTTTTTGGTGGACTTCCATAATCCTTCAGTGGGCAAAAATGATTCCCATGCTCAAGTTAAGCAGTACACAAATACTGGAAGAATCAGAGCCGATGTAATTATAAAAGCCATTCAAATACACATATAAACGTGGTATATGCATATTCAACATAGTCTTTAGTATCTGCAAGAGTCCCTATATCTTCCTAGAAACCTGAAAAAGGGTTTGCTCAGGTCCCTGTGTTTGCTTCACTGACAGCCATTCACATGGTTCTCACCTTCCTTCTGACAAAACATGCAATGTAAGCACTGCCTGAAGGTGCTCAATCCATTACTTACTTTAAATGGATTATCTACTTGGATTATCCGCCTAGCTGATGTACAATTACTATTTCTTGTTGTGCTGTTAGACAAAGTTTTTGCTTTGCAATAAACTGTACTACTCTCACACAAGCATACGTACACACGCAATCACACACTGCCTTTTTTTTCAGTTGTACTAGTTTAATTAAGAGATTTTAATCAGGCTTCAGTGCTGTCATCAAAAATTTAATCTTACCTGCTTATATTCATATAACAAGCTGTCAGCTAATCTTTTTTATCTAACTTTTTAAAGAGCACTGCATAAATAATCTAAAATACCATTAACACCTTCTCAAACTACCAGACTTAAACCCTGATGCTTCAAGTCTCAAAACAAAAACAAAAGAAGAAACAATACCTAAGGTGGTCTTTACTTTTTAGGGTAAGTAGCATCAAACATAGCTACAAATACTTTTAATTTTGGACCACAGAAATAGTTTTTATTTTTGTACACAGAACCAAAAAGGACCAGCAGTCATTGCTAATGTTTGGAAGAACCAATGAATATAAAAGGTTAATTTGGTCAAAGGATTGTCAGTATTCAAAAATTCTGAATTCAGATGCATGCAAGACCCCATAGACGAAGTTTACTAAAGGTTCTACACTGGACCTTTGCCCTTTCTGGCCAATGTCTTTCATAAAAAATCTGGCAGCAGTTCCCTACTCTGACTTGATTTGTGAGCACTAAGATGTATAACAACAATAGAGACACTGTAGTACAGTGACAGGAATGACTGCTGAATAAAAGACAGTTAACTACTTAGGGTTTACTGAGAGAAGAGAGTCAGTACACAAATGGTACCATATACTACAGCAGCACTGCCAGCAGCCTCCTTGCTTTCCATGGTGTTCAATTTTGTGCATAGTGCTAAGGTAGAGTCTTGCAGTGCACAGTGTGGGAATCCATTCTTAAACACAATGAAGATGCAGATCACAGCAGCGAGATCTGTGTCTGAAAGGAAACATTCCACTTCATCTTCTTCCCTGTCATGCCCAGTGCTGTCAAGGAAGTTTCCAAGCCTTAACTTTACCTTTGGGTGGAGACAATGAGATCATTTCTCAGCATGTTTTAATATGTCTTGCAGATTTTTGCTCTTGTCTTCTCACCACTGAGATAGTTTGCTCTGATTCATTCAATTAAAGAGTGAAACAGTGGTTATTTGGATTTATTGAAGAGCAATCCACTAATTTCTCATCTTCAATCTGCTCATCATACTTCATCTGCTCATTTAATCAGCAATCTACTGTGGCTCTTTCTTTTTGGCTTGTTCTTTATTTTTTTCTCCTAGTTTTTTTCTTTTTTTCTTATTTCAAAATCTCCACAGTATTTTTTTGGAATTCTACAAAACCTCTTCAATCAATGATACCCTTAGGTTTGACTAACTATTGTTCTTGGGAGATTAAGGTGGGGAGAGAAAAAAGGTAAAAGGAAGAAATGACTGTTCATAGCGTACCAGAAATCTGAGTAATTGAAAATATCTCTATAGATTTCTTTGGTGATGTGTTCAACAGAACTGTAAGATTTTCTAGTAATTATAAAGAGTAAACAAATGCTATTGTACTCAGAATCTTTGCCCAACTGTTTATCTTGACTGCATATGATTCCCCACCTCTGCCTTTGTGAATATTTATCAGCTAAACATTAAGATAAACAATTTGTGCAACACTCAGCTACTGAGAGCTTGCTTGGGTGTAACTGACTGCAGGTTGAACTGCGTGCTATGAGCCAAAGGTGAGCCTTCTAATAGGGTCAAGGTCAATGGCATTATCATAGGCAAAGGTTGTTGTTAGTTGAATGAACCACTAAAGAAAATGGTATGGTGTCATCCAACCTCACCAATAAACCTGTACTTGTGACATATAATAGCCACTGGTACCTTTTTTACTTTGCTTCCTTTTTTTTTTTTTTTTAAAGCAAGTGATAGATAGTTTTAGTGGGTTTGTGATAATAATGAGAATGCACTACAACCAAACAATCCACTGACAATTTCTTCTGGAGTTTTTTAATTGATACCATATTGTACAGACTTCTTCCTTGTGAGCTTTATGTTCACACATAGAGGTCACTAGCAAAAATATCTTTGGAAAAATATTTGGATCTATAGTTCAAACCCAAGACCCCATATGTGACACGATTCGGTTCTATTAGCAGGAAAAATCCAGGACAAGATGAAGATTGTACTACCTAGCCAATTATGCTATATTTTAATCTATTGCTCACAGATTCCCCAGGTATATGGCAGGTATGAATGCTATTGCTGGATTTCATCTGAAGAAAAATGTAGTTCCAGCTTACAAAAATTCCTCCTTACTTGCACTGTATATAGATCCACATCTGTTGTTACACCTCTAGGGAACTTACTTGCTGGAAAACTATTGTCATTTATTTTATAATAGCAGAAAAAGAAGAGATTTTATGCTCAAATGACCAATTTTTTATTTAAAACTTCTACTCAGAAACACAAATTGAGGCTCTAGATATGAATGAAAGTGAGCCAGCAAAATGTGGATACCAGTTCGTTGCTTTTTTTTTTCCAGAAAATACTTAATTTAATGAAAGTTCAATAATCAGAATCCCATTAGACAATTGCTTTGGGCAATTTACTTTGTCTGATGAACAACATCTCTCCCATATCCAATGCTGAAACCTCACCATGCTTTATATTTTTCAGCATTC
The DNA here is from genome assembly GCF_003945725.1 of Corapipo altera. Classification (NCBI taxonomy): domain Eukaryota; kingdom Metazoa; phylum Chordata; class Aves; order Passeriformes; family Pipridae; genus Corapipo; species Corapipo altera. The sequence continues at coordinate 21,728,816 of NW_020884876.1, forward strand.
ACTAAGGAAAACAGTCATGTCTTTTCAAATTTTAAATACATAGGAGAAATAAACTTTTGTGGACATGATGTACTTGATTACAACTGGAAACTTCAAAAATTTATGAAGTAAAACTTTCTCTAGCAGAAAATTTAGAGTTATAATACATACATTATAATAGTTATTATAATAGTTCTTATTGTTTTGTTATTACTAGTTGGTTTAAACAAGTGCATGTATAATTGACTTCATCAAGTGCTTTGATGCTAGCAAAAAATTTCAAGAAACAGTAGTTTTGAAGTGTCTTTATAATGTAAAGGAAGAATATTTGCAAAACAAAACAAACAAAAAAAAAGCAAGCAGTGTTAACAGCAAAGCAAGCTGTGCCCTGAATAGCAATATACCATACTGTGTTCAAGAAAAAAAGAAAAGTGTTTTGCCAAAGCTGGTAGTAAGTGAACTTCCCTTGTCAAATTAAATCTTCTTTACTGGTAAAGAAAGGCTGGAAACCCACGTGTTTTCTGGAGAGGAAAGTCTGGATTTCCCTTAATCGAAAGCCTTCCTTAAACTTATAAAGTTCCTACACACATTTTTCAGTTCCTTTCTGTGGTGGTGTCTGAGGTGGATCTGAGAACTGACTTCAGGAATCCTGAGTTACAAGCCAAGCTGGGAAAGCTTCTGAGGACAGTGAAAAACCCAATCCCCTGTACACCACAAAAGCCTGTCTCTCCCTGTGTGCTCATCAGCAACTGCTACCATTATTTCCCATATGTCAAGTTTCCAAAACCTGTCCTAAACATATTTAGCTAGAGTTGTTTGAGCTTGCAATGTATTAAAATGTATATCCGTATATCATCACAGAAGATCAGTGAGAGCAAGGCTATGACAGAGATAACGAGTTAAATTCAAATAAATCTTCATCAGTTGCAAAGAATGGCTGAGTTCTGGTCTATTGTATGCAACTTCTATGTACCACAATCAAATATAAATGCAATATTTTACACTTTTTGCACCCACTTACCTTAGGGTAAAACCAGAAATTACTATATTTATACCTCCTCTACTTTACACAGTAACACTGCAAGATCAATTTTGCTAATTTAAAACCACCAACAGCCAACACAATGTTCTTTTATCTGCCTCACAATTATTCAATATCTCAGAGTCTTTAACTGCATGCATATGTATTTCTTTTTCAATGTTGTTCCCAGCATTAACAAAAAGGGATAGAAGTCAAACTAGTGGAACCTTACAAGAGCTTTTTTATTTTGCAAAATAAAATTATTCCGTCTTTACCTGCATGATTGCATACATATTTTGTATGCAGGTTTGGAAGGACGCAGCGTATTTCTGGTTTTACTATTGTGTGATCTGCTGATCATCAGACAAAAATCACAGTGAATGTTCTGAATGTATATTCAGACTCACAATGCAACTGGAAGGATGCCTATTTATATATGCGTATTAGATGCTCCATATTAGATGCTCCTGTCAAAGCTTAGAAGCCCTTTGTAAGGGCAGCAATTTTGAGAAGGTCTCTACATATCCTCTGATCTTATATTTTCTTGATTTTAAATTCTAGAAGAAGAAAAGAGTACAACACATAAGCTCTGAATCTCAGCTACAGTCCATGTGCAATATCCACATTGTCAAATGGAGGATCAAATATTACTGATGTAAATACTTATTTCTGTGTTTTTACATAATAGCAAATGTAAGAAGAGTTTGTCCCAAACCAGGATCAGACAGACATTTCCTAGGCAACATTTCAGTGTCATGCTGAAGAAAGGCAGATGCAGTTAAAAGTACAGCAGGTACAGACAGGAAGTAACTTTATATTTGTGAAGTGTGTGTGCAACTGAGCAGCTATTTTGATACTGA